>NC_042963.1:33470896-33548396 GCF_901001165.1 Salmo trutta
TGTCTTTAACCCCCCTCCCTCTCTCTCTCCACCAACCCCCTGTCTTTAACCCCCCTCCCTCTCTCTCTCCACCAACCCCCTGTCTTTAACCCCCCTCCCTCTCTCTCTCTCCACCAACCCCCTGTCTTTAACCCCCCTCCCTCTCTCTCTCCACCAACCCCCTGTCTTTAACCCCCCTCCCTCTCTCTCTCCACCAACCCCCTGTCTTTAACCCCCTCCCTCCCTCTCTCCACCAACCCCCTGTCTTTAACCCCCCCCTCTACCTCTCTCTCTCCACCAACCCCCTGTCTTAACCCCCCTCCCTCTCTCTCTCCACCAACCCCCTGAACCCTGTCCTGTCCCAAAGATAAGATGCAGTAGCCTGGTACCCAACACTCATTAACAGTCATATCAACACACCACGGGCAGTGTAATTAGTGTAGACATAAAGACGTGTGTGTGTGTGTCAGTTGTTTTAAGTCACATACTAAAGAAAACAGTCCATTAGAGTTAATATATAATAGGTCAGACTTAATGACAGGATGCACATCATTCAGTCACCATGACAAAGCATCCAGTCGAGGGGAAAGTTTGCCTCCGTATACAACTCAAAGTGCCTTTATAGATTTACATGGTATATATAGATCTTTGTACGGTATAAGATACGGTATATAACCACATAGATAACCATCTATATTCTGAGGCACCTACGTCTAATAATACACCTCAATACCCGCTGCTCCTCGTCAGGCTTTAACTCATCCTAAACCTTCCTGACAACATCAGCAATGTTAAGCTTCCACAGACCCTACAGTCCTAACAGCAGTGTGCTCTGCAGGTGGGAAGCAGTCCCCCCACAACACCTTTCCTGGCTAACAACAGCATTATATACACAATGTTTTGTTTGCATTTTATTCCCAAAAATCCCATTGAATCAATCTTTTAATACTTTGGACTGAATAAACATGGAGATGTGCTTGAATAAATACCAGGAATGAAAATGGAGTTCACACTCAGAACTATTATCTAGCCAGTTCATTTATCAGTGCCACTGTTGAGGCCATAACAGACGCCACATAAAAAATACAAAGATAATCATGTCTTTCCCCTTTCCATTCTGTTCTCTTTAAGTGAAAGAATAAATATTGGGATTTATATCCAATTTACATTTTTACCAGAATCAAGATGGAGGCCAAACCTGTTCCAACTATTTTATATTCAGTTGCTACGACGACTATAAAGAATGAACGAATACAATAACAAAACATGACAATCTCCAATCTTAAACATGAAAATCATTATGAGTAACATGAGGGGCCAGCTGGCTGCTGTCTGATGCACCAATACACACACACACCACACACACACACACCACACACCACACACACACACACACACACACACACACACACACACACACACACACACACACACACACACACACCACACACACACACCACACATACCACACACACATGATTAAGTGCCTCTCATAAAAACATATATTCATAACATATTATGCACAATAACCGTTCCATGCGTGTTAAATGTTGGTCCTTCACTAACAGTAGACCCAGCCATCATATGGAAGGAGTGTTTTATCCCCTCCTAATGTCCATCAGTCTCCTCTCAGTGATGTGCAGGGAGGGACACTAGAAAGGTCATGTGTTGCTGATGAAACAGGTAAACACAGGCAGGGTGAGTGAACACAGATCACACCACGGCAGAGAGGCACACAGTCTACATGTACAATATGACTGGAAGTTATCATTCTAACAATTTCACCTTTTCATTGACAAATCATGTTATCTTTTCAGAAAAATACATATTTTATTGAACTGTCTCCATCTCATCTTGAAAAGCACTCCTGTCAAAAGTGTGTGTGTGCTGCTATGCGTGTGTGTGTGTGTGTGTGTGTGTGTGTGTGTGTGTGTGTGTGTGTTTATCATGTATCCTGCTCTATGGGCTACTGTAATGTAATGTAAAGCAGTGGCCTCAGAGCCCAGCTACAGTAACTTTATGGGCTACATTAACTACAGCTGATTGAGAGGAAGACAGAAACGGCAACACTGACTTCGACACACACACACACACACACACCTGTTTGTCAGTCTGACTATAGTAGCCGTTCAGTAAAGATATAGGATGTATTAATACTGGGGAGAAGCAACATTTCTGACCCAACAGTCAAACCATTCTCAGACCACTTCAATTGCTCCTATGCAGTCTACTGAACAAACCATTTCACCATCCCTGTCTGGGCCGTAAAGCTCCATGAACACTGTCTCTTCAGCTGTCTGAGACCAAGTACATGGTAGAAACCTAGAGGCCATTATTGTGTCATGCCTCCCTGCCTGTTGACAAGGCTTTTATATGATGAGGTGGCTGGTGCGGTGTAGAGAGGGACGTGACTGATATACCTGCACCGACATCATCAGCCCATATTGGCCTTTTACTCATATAGAGGCATCAGTCAATAATTCCACCAATAACCGCTATTCAATAAATAAGATGGGAAAGGAAACCACTTACTGCCATTCTCATATGCCATTATTTCACTATGTATGAAATCAACATCTGAAGCATAGTTATGAGAATTCACTGTGGAAGAATTACACTTTTCATTTCCCTGTAGTAAAACAGTATATTGGCAGATATATCGGGTAGGTTTTGTCCCCCCAAAAATCCAAATTGATATCGGACCCATAAAAACATATTGGTTGGGCTCTAGTATAGAGACCATTATAGACGCTGGCTGAACTAATACTAATGCACGTTAACTGTGGCTTGTGGAGGTAGGAGACACACACACACACACACACACACACACACACACACACACACACCTTACAGAGTTCCATTTTTCATATCACACACATACACACAACTCTCCTCCCATACACATCCCCTGCTCAATGTAGTCCGATGGGTGGTCCTTCATTTTTCATGCCAACGGTCATTTAGTGAGACTGCCTATTGATTGAGTGTTGCTTGTCTATGAAACAATGGCACTTCAATCGTGTGTGTGTGTGTGTGTGCGTGCGTGCGTGTGTGTGTGCGCGTGTGTGTGTGTGTGTGTATGTACGTGTGTGTATGTGTATGTACGGTGTGTGTGTGTGTGTATGTACGTGTGTGTGTGCGCGTGTGTGTATGTACGTGTGTGTATGTACGTGTGTGTGTGTATGTACATGTGTGTGTGTGTGTGTGTGTGTGTGTGTGTGTGTGTGTGTGTGTGTGTGTGTGTATGTACGTGTGTGTGTGTGTGTGTGTGTGTACGTGTGTGTGTGTGTGTGTATGTACGTGTGCATGTGTGTGTGTGTGTATGTACGTGTGTGTATGTACGTGTGTGTGTATGTACGTGTGTGTATGTACGTGTGTGTGTGTGTGTATGTACATGTGTGTGTGCGTGTGTGTATATACGTGTGTGTATGTACGTGTGTGTGTGTATATACGTGTGTGTATGTACGTGTGTGTGTGTGTATGTACGTGTGTGTGTGTGTGTGTGTATGTACGTGTGTGTGTGTATGTACATGTGTGTATGTACGTGTGTGTGTGTGTGTGTGTGTGTGTATGTACGTGTGTGTGTGTGTGTATGTACATGTGTGTATGTACGTGTACGTGTGTGTGTGTATGTACGTGTGTGTGTGTGTGTGTGTGTGTATGTACGTGTGTGTGTACGTGTGTGTATGTACGTGTGTGTGTGTGTGTGTATGTACATACGTGTGTGTGTGTGTACGTGTACGTGTGTGTGTGTGTGTGTGTGTGTGTGTGTGTGTGTGTGTGTGTGTGTGTGTGTGTGTGTGTGTGTGCTGCAGTGACTGATTTAAGAGATGGATAAAAGCAGATACATGCCCCACCCTCTCTCCTGATTAATGACAGTAGCCAAAGCAGCTGTGGACTACATGTCATGATTTCACCATAGCAGTCCTCATCTAGAGATGACATGTTTACAATCTGACTCATTTAGCAGCCGCGCTTATCCAGAGCAACTTACAGTAGAGTAGTGAGTGTATACATGCTCTGACTTCTTTCATACTGGTCGCCCGTGTTGTTTTGTGATGTTAAATCTGTTTCTTCTGTTCATTGTTTATTACACATGCTTTGGCAATGTAGACACACTGTATGTTTCCAATGTTATTAAAGCCCCTTTGAATTGATAGAGAGAGACTAATTCATGGGTTTATTATGTGTAACTACTAATATGAGGGGATGACATGCAGAACAGTGGCTTCCAACCACCTCAGAGAGAGAACACACACACGCACCATACACACCTCAACCCTGAGCCACAAGGACACGGCTAGGCCTGCTGGGAGAAACAGCAGGTCCATTAGGACTCAGAAGTCATTGGTATGTCTGCCCAGCAGTCTCACACACTGCTCTCATGCATACCCACATGCTCTAACCAACTGAGACAAACATCCCCAAAAACAAATCAACTGGTCCAAACCGGCAACCTAAAGCATGGCTCTCCTCCAGAGTCTGGAACTGAGGCTGGGTTTTTACAAAACACAAACTGTAAAGACCTTTGGAGCTGAAACAAGCAGAAAACAATGAAACTCACAACCACACAGTCACACAAAAACTCAACTCAACACATCATAACCTCTACAGACAAACACAAACAAAATAAAACGGTTCCATTTAGCTTTTTAACGTTCATCTGACGCCAGCTACCCCTGATGACAGTAACACACAATAACAGTTCCTTGGTAGTGCTCTTGAATAGCCCCCACATAGATGGACATTAAAGGCGTCACCATGCTTCAGTTGGGCTGGAGTCTAGCCGAGTGAGTGCGCTCACATACTACCTTAAAAGACCTTTGCTAGAAAAGTGAGAAAAAGCGGCAATAGTACTGTTTGTTCATTTTGAGAAGCCGTAGCATCTCAAAATAGTCCGAATTAATCTAAGATAACGCAATAAATCTGTCATTCATTTTTACTGTTTTTGCCGAGGAGATCTTAGTCGCGCAATTTCTCAAGTGACAAAATGTGTATAAGGACGAGTCATCTCTCTCTGAATGACCTCAGGTACTTCATGGAAGAATCCCTACTGTTGACTAATCGCCAACGAGGGGGCATAGTCTACCGACTCCGGCTACTGACGTTGGCCTCCAGAAGAAATGTAGTGTGCCCAAACAGCCAAAGTCCAAAATGAACAAAAACCTCACAAATTGTCGTCATAATATATGCAAAAAGTGTTCTGAAGTGTTTTGGCTGGGAAGCATGCAGTCACCTTTTCCCCCACACCAGTGTAACGTTAACTCCAGTGTTTTATGTTAACGTTAACTCCAGTGTTTTATGTTAACGTTAACTCCAGTGTTTTATGTATGTACGGAGGAGGAGAGATGGATAGAGGGAGGAGGAGAGATGGATAGAGGGAGGAGGAGAGATGGATAGAGGGAGGAGGAGAGATGGATAGAGGGAGGAGGAGAGATAGATAGAGGGAGGAGGAGAGATGGATAGAGGGAGGAGGTGAAAGGGATAGATGGAGGAGGAGAGATGGATAGAGGGAGGAGGAGAGATGGATAGAGGGAGGAGGAGAGATGGATAGAGGGAGGAGAAGAGATGGATAGAGGGAGGAGGAGGAGCGGGATAGAGGGAGGAGGAGAGAGGGATAGAGGGAGAAGGAGAGATCTACACTACCGGTCAACATTTTTAGAACACCTACTCATTCAACGGTTTTTCTTTATTCTTGTAGAATAATATTGAAGACATCAAAACTATGAAATAACACATACGGAATCATGTAGTGACCAAAAGCTTGTTAAACAAATCCAAATATATTTTATACTTGAGATAATTCAAAGTAGCCACCCTTTGTCTTGATGATGGAGGGTGGAGAGGGGGGAGGAGAGAGGAATAGAGGGAAGAGGAGAGAGGGACAGAGGGGGGAGGAGAGATGGATAGAGGGAGGAGGAGAGATGGATAGAGGGAGGAGAGTGATAGAGGGAGGAGGAGAGATGGAGAAGGAGAGGGATAGAGGGGGGAGGAGAGATGGAGAAGGAGAGGGATAGAGGGGGGAGGAGAGAGGGACAGAGGGAGGAGGAGAGAGGGACAGAGGGAGGAGGAGAGAGGGACAGAGGGAGGAGGAGAGATGGAGAGAGGGAGGAGGAGAGATGAATAGGGGATACAATGTGGGGATGAGGGGCTGAAATAGTCTGGAAGAGATTCAGAAGAGAGAGAGCATAGTGATAAAGATTCCCTTCTTCCCTCTCTGCCCCTCTAAGCTACATTCCAGATTGATTAAAAGCCTCTCTTGTAATTGTCAGATCTGGTTGTCGTCACACAATGGTCTGTGTATGTGCATCAGGCCGTGATTGGGAGTCCCATAGGGCGGCGCACAATTGGACCAGCGTCGTCCAGGTTTGGCCGGGGTAGGCCGTCATTGTAAATAAGAATTTGTTCTTAACTGACTTGCCTAGTTAAATAAAGGTAAAATAAAATAAATAAAAATGTGTGCAACATGTACATACATGTGTGTGTGTGTGTGTGTGTGTGTGTGTGTGTGTGTGTGTGTGTATATATATATATATGTGTGTGTGTGTGTGTGTGTGTGTGTGTGTGTGTGTGTGTGTGTGTGTGTGTGTATATGTGTGTGTGTGTATATATGTGTGTGTGTATATGTGTGTGTGTGTGTGTGTGTGTGTGTGTGTGTGTGTGTGTGTGTGTGTATATATATATATATGTGTGTGTGTGTGTGTGTGTGTGTGTGTGTGTGTGTGTGTGTGTGTGTGTGTGTGTGTGTATACTCTCCTCCTCAATCTCCAACTCCACAAAAGTTGTTACTTTTGTTTTTAAATAAAATCTGATTTCTGGCTCACACACACATACGTGTGTTTAGTTCACAAACATACATTCACCCATGCACACACACACACACACACACACACACACACACACACACACACACACACACACACACACACACACACACACACACACACACACACACACACACACACACACACAGTCATTTCCGTGGTCATTAAAATGAGAAAGGGTGTGTGGTGAGGGGGCTGTTGAAATAGCATTAAGAAATGGAGATAAATGTAGAGGATCCCCAGCCTGTATGGTACACAGACTAAATCAGACAGTGACTAATACTACTGCTGCGACTCTATGATGGCACACACACACACACACACACACACGTCCTTATTAGGAAAATAAACACAAAGGCAGATGTTTTATGATCAAGGCTTCTGAGACGTTTAATAGTAATGAAGGTAATGAAGTGATTTATAATTAGCCATAATGATACATTACATCATGGGATATTAAACGTTACTCAATCAGAACCTGCTGTTGTTTTAGATAGCTGATGTAATGGGGGAATAAAGCTGAAGGTAGGTACAGTAGGTCTTAAAGCTGAAGATAGGTACAGTAGGTCTTAAAGCTGAAGGTAGGTACAGTAGGTCTTAAAGCTGAAGGTAGGTACAGTAGGTCTTAAAGCTGAAGGTAGGTACAGTAGGTCTTAAAGCTGAAGGTAGGTACAGTAGGTCTTAAAGCTGAAGGTAGGTACAGTAGGTCTTAAAGCTGAAGGTAGGTACAGTAGGTCTTAAAGCTGAAGGTTGGTACAGTAGGTCTTAAAGCTGAAGGTAGGTACAGTAGATCTTAAAGCTGAAGGTAGGTACAGTAGGTCTTAAAGCTGAAGGTAGGTACAATAGGTCTTAAGGCTGAAGGTAGGTATAGTAGATCTTAAAGCTGAAGGTAGGTACAGTAGGTCTTAAAGCTGAAGGTAGGTACAGTAGGTCTTAAAGCTGAAGGTAGGTACAGTAGATCTTAAAGCTGAAGGTAGGTACAGTAGGTCTTAAAGCTGAAGGTAGGTACAGTAGATCTTAAAGCTGAAGGTAGGTACAGTAGGTCTTAAAGCTGAAGGTAGGTATAGTAGGTCTTAAAGCTGAAGGTAGGTACAGTAAGTCTTAAAGCTGAAGGTAGGTACAGTAGGTCTTAAAGCTGAAGGTAGGTACAGTACGTCTTAAAGCTGAAGTTCCAGTAAGTCATTGTATTTAAGACACCTCAGACAAACAGAAGGACGTTAGTCCTCGTGTGATTGGTTGTGTTACTCAGGTTAATGTAAACCAATACAGAGAGATGACCTTGTGAGCAGGGTCAATGCTCATGTAAAACCTCAATGATTAACAGTTGGGATCATTGATTATGTCATGTGACCCAGACTGATGGATCTGATAGGTCAGGGCCGGGAGACACAGGGATGCACACAAACACACACACACTTTTCAAAAACAGTGCTTCCTTTAGTCTTGTAGAAATAACCTTTATAGAGCTTTTCAATATAATGACCAAACCCCTAACTGTCCTCTAGTCCCATATCTAGTCCCATATCTAGTCCCACAACTAGTCCCACAACTCGTCCCCTGCTGTCTCTAATCTCTAGTAGTCTAGCCGTGGCCAGAGGAATGGTGAATATGAACCAGACAGTAAGCTGTAATATTCAGTTATTGTATGCACAGCGTACAAAATCATTTCTTTCAGCACGGGATGCATCGCTCAGTGCTGTCACACGCCCGTGTTTCCCAGTCTTCTACATCCCACGCAAATTACTCCTCCATCTGCTCTACCTCTCCGCCACACGCCTATCCCCTTCCTCCTCTCCTGTCCCTCGCTCCTCACCGCCGTATTCTGTCATAATGAATATGCACTCTCATCTCCTGTCCCTCGCTACTCTCCTCCTCTCCTGTCCCTCGCTCCTCTCCTCATCTCCTGTCCCTCGCTCCTCACCGCCGTATTCTGTCATAATGAATATGCACTCTCATCTCCTGTCCCTCGCTCCTCTCCTCATCTCCTGTCCCTCGCTCCTCTCCTCATCTCCTGTCCCTCGCTCCTCTTCTCATCTCCTGTCCCTCGCTCCTCACTTCATCTCCTGTCCCTCGCTACTCTCCTCATCTCCTGTCCCTCGCTCCTCTCCTCATCTCCTGTCCCTCGCTCCTCACTTCATCTCCTGTCCCTCGCTCCTCTCCTCATCTCCTGTCCCTCGCTCCTCACCGCCGTATTCTGTCATAATGAATATGCACTCTCATCTCCTGTCCCTCGCTCCTCTCCTCATCTCCTGTCCCTCGCTACTCTCCTCATCTCCTGTCCCTCGCTCCTCTCCTCATCTCCTGTCCCTCGCTCCTCACTTCATCTCCTGTCCCTCGCTCCTCTCCTCATCTCCTGTCCCTCGCTACTCTCCTCATCTCCTGTACCTCGCTCCTCTCCTCATCTCCTGTCCCTCGCTACTCTCCTCATCTCCTGTCCCTCGCTCCTCTCCTCATCTCCTGTCCCTCGCTCCTCACTTCATCTCCTGTCCCTCGCTCCTCTCCTCATCTCCTGTCCCTCGCTCCTCACCGCCGTATTCTGTCATAATGAATATGCACTCTCATCTCCTGTCCCTCGCTCCTCTCCTCATCTCCTGTCCCTCGCTCCTCACCTCATCTCCTGTCCCTCGCTCCTTTCCTCATCTCCTGTCCCTCGCTCCTCTCCTCATCTCCTGTCCCTCGCTCCTCTCCTCATCTCCTGTCCCTCGCTCCTCTCCTCCTCTCCTGTCCCTCGCTACTCTCCTCATCTCCTGTCCCTTGCTCCTCACCTCATCTCCTGTCCCTCGCTCCTCTCCTCATCTCCTGTCCCTCGCTCCTCTCCTCCTCTCCTGTCCCTCGCTCCTCTCCTGTCCCTCGCTCCTCTCCTGTCCCTCGCTCCTCACCTCATCTCCTGTCCCTCGCTCCTCTCCTCATCTCCTGTCCCTCGCTCCTCTCCTGTCCCTCGCTACTCTCCTCATCTCCTGTCCCTCGCTCCTCACCTCATCTCCTGTCCCTCGCTCCTCTCCTCATCTCCTGTCCCTCGCTCCTCACCTCCTCTCCTGTTCCTCGCTCCTCTCCTGTCCCTCGCTCCTCTCCTGTCCCTCGCTCCTCACCTCCTCTCCTGTCCCTCGCTCCTCACTGCTGTAATCTGTCATAATGAATACGCATCGCCTATTTCCATCAGCCAGGGCTCCTGCACGTTTAATGTTGCTGGAATCTCCAGGTATTGTAATGGGACATTTTTTGGTGTTTTAGTGTGTGATCGAAGCATGCGGCCCGCCACTCTTCTCTCGGGAGCTTGTTAAAGAAGGTTGACGTTTATATTTCACATCAGAGATCACTAAAACAACCTTTAATGAATGACTTCTAATCAATAAAGAGGAGAATTCAGGAGAGAAGAGGAGTAGAAGAGAGGAGAAAGGAAAAGAAAGGAGTTTGTGATTGTTTCAGACTGAAAAGAGCACAGACACACTCCCAGTTAGACCTCAGGCATTAGTTTCATGTTCAGTGGCGGTGTTTATCGTATAAAAGGCCACAGGTCCTGTGCTTGTGTGAGCCTGTTAGTCAGCTCTTCTCCATGTGCCACACACTAAAATCCCAGATCTTACTTCCAATCCTGCTCTGCTCATCCAAATCTCTCTATCTTTCTCGCTCTCTCTGTCTCTGTCTCTCTCTCTCTTTCTCTGTCTCTCTAAAGTGCTCACTCACATCTTTTTCATACTGCTCTCTCTATTCTATCCCTCTCTCTCCATCTCCCTCCCACCTCTCTACAAAGACCTCTGTGCCCCAGGTGTGTGTGATATCGATACTTAGCTTCGTACAATAAACTTTATTGGCAAGCCCTGCCTGATTGCAGTACTAAACTAGAATAACAAGGAACATGAGAGGAGGGATGCTGCGTGAGAGAGAGGATGATGCTTATGGTAAACAGAATAGCAGTGTCATTCAATCAAACACGCATTGCAGGAGCTGAAAACTAAAAGGGTAAGCAAGCCTTTGCTCCATCCCTGCTCTAACACACCTGATTCGACTAATTCAGGTCCCGAGGAGAAACTGATTAGTAGAATCAGGTTTGGTAGAGTAGGTTTGTAACAAAATCGTGCGGGAGGGTTGGCTTGGTCACCTCTGGACTACGGTCTGGTGCAGTGTAGCCTGCGAGGATGACGGTGAAATATAAAGTGAACAAATGAAAGAGACAGGGATGAAATGGAGCTAGCTAAATGGACAGAGAGGAGTGAAGAGGGAGAGATAGATGAAGGGAGAGAGAAAGGGATGGATTTCCCGTCATGATGGATCTATGGAAAATAATCGGTCTATTTTCAGAGAGACTGTTAATGTCTGTTGGTTGCCATTTAAATCCTTCCTGCTCTGAGTGGCCTGCCTGCATTCTCATATTGGCTGCTGTTCCATCTAATATACATCTACCTGCTGTCAGTGGCACTGGATCAGCCCTGTACACAGGAATGTAGGTTCAGGAACAAACCCTGGGTTGTTGTCTATGGATATTACTATGGGTGTGTGGTTCATAGATTTATTGAGCTGTGTGCCAGGGAGACATGAAAATGTGTCTAGGATTACACTGAAAACACCTCTATTCTAACACAATAATAAAGACTATACTGGAAACCATTTGTCAATATTCCCCCAACTCATCACCAAACTAAACCAATAGGAAATATGATTTTTGTTTGTTTCTTACACTACAGCACTACAACTATTTCATTTACAGTAAACAATCCTTAGCACCAATATGAATACGCAATTTAATCAGAAATAATGGTCTGTTCTGTATCGCTCAAGAGACAAACACAACAATCAGTGTATTTAATTACAGCAGAAACACAGCACCACACACACACACACACACACACACAGCTGTAATTCTCTCCAACACTCCAGAGGTCCTCCTCAGAGGAAAGCCTTCTAAAGGGAACAGGCTCTAGAATGTATTCCTGAACAATGGAGTCCCACACAATACCTACAGGCCAAACTCCCTCTGAGTGGAATAGGAACAGAAAATCCTCTTTATATCGGATACAGAATTACCAGCCAATGTATTAAATCAATTTAGCAACAGTGGAGGAGCGTGTGTGTGTATAAAGAAACACAAACACACACACTCACGCCTCATGGGGGTTTATGAAGCTAGCTCTCTAGTCTCATATGAGTCAACCATCAAACGAAAACATGAAGCTACATCAAAATCAAAACAGTTTTACACACCCCCAAACAGCACCCCTAACAGTAATAGAGTATCCATACACCTACTCACATTAATACCACCCCCAAACACCCCCCTAACAGTAATAGAGTATCCATACACCTACTCCCATTAATACCACCCCAAACACCCCCTAACAGTAATAGAGTATCCATACACCTACTCCCATTAATACCACCCCCAAACACCCCCTAACAGTAATAGAGTATCCATACACCTACTCCCATTAATACCACCCCCAAACACCCCCTAACAGTAATAGAGTATCCATACACCTACTCACATTAATACCACCCCCAAACACCCCCCTAACAGTAATAGAGTATCCATACACCTACTCCCATTAATACCACCCCCAAACACCCCCTAACAGTAATAGAGTATCCATACACCTACTCCCATTAATACCACCCCCAAACAGCCCCCCTAACAGTAATAGAGTATCCATACACCTACTCCCATTAATACCACCCCCAAACACCCCCCTTAACAGTAATAGAGTATCCATACACCTACTCCCATTAATACCACCCCAAACACCCCCTAACAGTAATAGAGTATCCATACACCTACTCCCATTAATACCACCACCAAACACCCCCCTAACAGTAATAGAGTATCCATACACCTACTCCCATTAATACCACCCCCAAACAGCCCCCCTAACAGTAATAGAGTATCCATACACCTACTCCCATTAATACCACCCCCAAACACCCCCCTTAACAGTAATAGAGTATCCATACACCTACTCCCATTAATACCACCCCAAACACCCCCCTAACAGTAATAGAGTATCCATACACCTACTCCCATTAATACCACCCCAAACACCCCCCTAACAGTAATAGAGTATCCATACACCTACTCCCATTAATACCACCCCCAAACACCCCCCTAACAGTAATAGAGTATCCATACACCTACTCCCATTAATACCACCCCAAACACCCCCCTAACAGTAATAGAGTATCCATACACCTACTCCCATTAATACCACCCCCAAACACCCCCCTAACAGTAATAGAGTATCCATACACCTACTCCCATTAATACCACCCCCAAACACCCCCTAACAGTAATAGAGTATCCATACACCTACTCACATTAATACCACCCCAAACAGCCCCCCTAACAGTAATAGAGTATCCATACACCTACTCCCATTAATACCACCCCCAAACACCCCCCTAACAGTAATAGAGTATCCATACACCTACTCACATTAATACCACCCCAAACACCCCCCTAACAGTAATAGAGTATCCATACACCTACTCACATTAATACCACCCCAAACAGCCCCCCTAACAGTAATAGAGTATCCATACACCTACTCCCATTAATACCACCCCAAACAGCCCCCTAACAGTAATAGAGTATCCATACACCTACTCCCATTAATACCACCCCAAACACCCCCCCCTAACAGTAATAGAGTATCCATACACCTACTCCCATTAATACCACCCCAAACACCCCCCTAACAGTAATAGAGTATCCATACACCTACTCCCATTAATACCACCCCAAACAGCCCCCTAACAGTAATAGAGTATATACACCTACTCCCATTAATACCACCCCCAAACACCCCCCTAACAGTAATAGAGTATCCATACACCTACTCCCATTAATACCACCCCCAAACACCCCCTAACAGTAATAGAGTATCCATACACCTACTCCCATTAATACCACCCCAAACACCCCCCTAACAGTAATAGAGTATCCATACACCTACTCCCATTAATACCACCCCAAACAGCCCCCTAACAGTAATAGAGTATCCATACACCTACTCCCATTAATACCACCCCCAAACACCCCCCTAACAGTAATAGAGTATCCATACACCTACTCCCATTAATACCACCCCCAAACACCCCCCTAACAGTAATAGAGTATCCATACACCTACTCACATTAATACCACCCCCAAACAGCCCCCTAACAGTAATAGAGTATCCATACACCTACTCCCATTAATACCACCCCAAACACCCCCCTTAACAGTAATAGAGTATCCATACACCTACTCCCATTAATACCACCCCAAACACCCCCCCTAACAGTAATAGAGTATCCATACACCTACTCCCATTAATACCACCCCAAACACCCCCCCTAACAGTAATAGAGTATCCATACACCTACTCCCATTAATACCACCCCAAACAGCCCCCTAACAGTAATAGAGTATCCATACACCTACTCCCATTAATACCACCCCCAAACACCCCCCTAACAGTAATAGAGTATCCATACACCTACTCCCATTAATACCACCCCAAACACCCCCCTAACAGTAATAGAGTATCCATACACCTACTCCCATTAATACCACCCCCAAACACCCCCCTAACAGTAATAGAGTATCCATACACCTACTCCCATTAATACCACCCCAAACACCCCCCTAACAGTAATAGAGTATCCATACACCTACTCCCATTAATACCACCCCAAACACCCCCCTAACAGTAATAGAGTATCCATACACCTACTCCCATTAATACCACCCCAAACACCCCCTAACAGTCATAGAGTATCCATACACCTACTCCCATTAATACCACCCCCAAACACCCCCCTAACAGTAATAGAGTATCCATACACCTACTCCCATTAATACCACCCCCAAACAGCCCCCTAACAGTAATAGAGTATCCATACACCTACTCCCATTAATACCACCCCAAACACCCCCTAACAGTAATAGAGTATCCATACACCTACTCCCATTAATACCACCCCAAACAGCCCCCCTAACAGTAATAGAGTATCCATACACCTACTCCATTAATACCACCCCCAAACACCCCCCTAACAGTAATAGAGTATCCATACACCTACTCCCATTAATACCACCCCCAAACACCCCCCTAACAGTAATAGAGTATCCATACACCTACTCACATTAATACCACCCCCAAACACCCCCCTAACAGTAATAGAGTATCCATACACCTACTCCCATTAATACCACCCCAAACACCCCCTAACAGTAATAGAGTATCCATACACCTACTCCCATTAATACCACCCCCAAACACCCCCCTAACAGTAATAGAGTATCCATACACCTACTCCCATTAATACCACCCCCAAACACCCCCCTAACAGTAATAGAGTATCCATACACCTACTCCCATTAATACCACCCCAAACACCCCCTAACAGTAATAGAGTATCCATACACCTACTCCCATTAATACCACCCCAAACACCCCCCTAACAGTAATAGAGTATCCATACACCTACTCCCATTAATACCACCCCAAACACCCCCCTAACAGTAATAGAGTATCCATACACCTACTCCCATTAATACCACCCCAAACAGCCCCCCTAACAGTAATAGAGTATCCATACACCTACTATCATTAATACCACCCCAAACAGCCCCCCTAACAGTAATAGAGTATCCATACACCTACTCCCATTAATACCACCCCCAAACACCCCCTAACAGTAATAGAGTATCCATACACCTACTCACATTAATACCACCCCAAACAGCCCCCCTAACAGTAATAGAGTATCCATACACCTACTCCCATTAATACCACCCCCAAACACCCCCCTTAACAGTAATAGAGTATCCATACACCTACTCCCATTAATACCACCCCAAACAGCCCCCCTAACAGTAATAGAGTATCCATACACCTACTCCCATTAATACCACCCCAAACACCCCCCTAACAGTAATAGAGTATCCATACACCTACTCCCATTAATACCACCCCCAAACACCCCCCTAACAGTAATAGAGTATCCATACACCTACTCCCATTAATACCACCCCCAAACACCCCCCCTAACAGTAATAGAGTATCCATACACCTACTCCCATTAATACCACCCCAAACAGCCCCCCTAACAGTAATAGAGTATCCATACACCTACTCCCATTAATACCACCCCCAAACACCCCCCTAACAGTAATAGAGTATCCATACACCTACTCCCATTAATACCACCCCCAAACACCCCCCTAACAGTAATAGAGTATCCATACACCTACTCCCATTAATACCACCCCCAAACACCCCCCTAACAGTAATAGAGTATCCATACACCTACTATCATTAATACCACCCCAAACACCCCCCTAACAGTAATAGAGTATCCATACACCTACTCCCATTAATACCACCCCAAACCAACCAGTGCTGTCTTTAGGAACTCAGTGAGCAGTGGACAGAGGCTGGTATTGCTCTGTTTCTCACATTCTTTCAGAGCAATCTCTTACAACAAATGGGTTTGAAAACTCATTCATCAGTTTAATTCAAATACGGACATTTTTTTAAATATATATAGGCCTATATTTTGTACTACGACTGCGCTTTCAGCGCCTGGATAAAGCTGTATTAATCCAATAAATGAATACATGAATAAATCAAGTAATTAATTATGATAGTAATTGAAATATATAGAAAGAATGAATGTTTGTTCAAGCTTAATTGTGTTAAACAACAACCAAACAAAAATCTATGCCACCACAACAACAGAGCAGAAACCCCAGCAGCACAGTGGAAACCACTTCAGTTCTGTAGCCCAGGATGATCTCTGTCCTCCACACAGCTCTCTCTCTACACTCTAATGCCCCCTACTGGTATCACATAGTACTGTCATCTCATCAGACCTCTTCAACAACGATGACTGACGCTCTTCTCAAACACTTGACCTGAGCAGATTTGTTTGGATTCCAGTCTCTCACTCACTCTCTCACTCTCTCCACCCCTCTGCTCTCTCTCTCTGCTCTCTCTCTGCTCTCACTCTGCTCTCTCTCTGCTCTCTCTTCTCTCTCTGCTCTCTCTCTCTGCTCTCTCTCTGCTCTCTCTCTCTCTCTCTGCTCTCTCTCTCTGCTCTCTCTCTGCTCTCTCTCTGCTCTCTCTCACTCTGCTCTCTCTCTGCTCTCTCTTCTCTCTCTGCTCTCTCTCTCTGCTCTCTCTCTCTGCTCTCTCTCTCTGCTCTCTCTCTCTCTCTCTGCTCTCTCTCTCTGCTCTCTCTCTCTGCTCTCTCTCTCTCTGCTCTCTCCCTGCTGGTTCTGTTGGCAGAGCTGTGGTGTCTCTGACTCACCCTCAGTATGCCCTCTGGCTGTACAGCCTGGCACAAGGACAGGGAGGAGAGGGGGGACATAGGGGTAGAAGAGGGGAACATGGGGGTACAGAAGAGAGTAGAGGTAAGGGGATAGGTTTTCGTGTGGGGAGTGCAGGGGCAGCCTAGTGTCTCTCCACGTGTGTCTGGTAGGAGGCCATTAGACAGAGACACACATGGGGCGTCACCTTGAAAAACCACTGACCCTACACTACTTTACTGCTACACAATTAAAGAGGTAGGGAGAGAAAGAGGGACGGAGGGGGGGAGGGAGAGAGAGAGAGATGGGGGAGAGAGTCGTTTCATAAAGAGCACTGACCCAAATGGCATTCAGTCATTCTTCTCTGCACCAAAGGTCAGATAATCACACTCCTTTCTTCCCCGTTCCCTCTCTCCCCGTTCCCTCTCTCCCCGTTCCCTCTACCTCGTTCCCTCTACCCCGTTCCCTCTCCCCCCGTTCTCTCTCTCCATTCCCTCTACCCCGTTCCCTCTACCCCGTTCCCTCTCTCCGTTCCCTCTCTCCGTTCCCTCTACCCTGTTCCCTCTCTCCGTTTCCTCTACCCCGTTCCCTCTCTCCGTTCCCTCTACCCCGTTCCCTCTCTCCGTTCCCTCTACACCGTTCCCTCTCTCCGCTCCCTCTCCCCCCGTTCCCTCTCCCCCCGTTCCCTCTCTCCGTTCCCTCTCCCCCCGTTCCCTCTACCCCGTTCCCTCTACCCCGTTCCCTCTCTCCGTTCCCTCTCCCCCGTTCCCTCTCTCCGTTCCCTCTCTCCGTTCCCTCTCTCCGTTCCCTCTACCCCGTTCCCTCTCTCCGTTCCCTCTCTCCGTTCCCTCTACCCCGTTCCCTCTCTCCGTATCTCTTAAACTCTGTTAAGTAAAACCATGCGTAATAACCACATAGCACAACAGAGTGTTGGGCCAGTAACCGAAAGGTCGTTGGTTCGAATCTACAAACCGGCAAGGTAGAAAAATCAGCTTTTCTGCCCTTGAGCAAGGCAGTTAACCCCCAACAACAACTTCTCCCTGGGCACTTATGATGTGGACATGGATTAAGGCAGCGCCCCGCACCTCTCTGATTCAGAGGGGTTCGGTTAAATACAAGACACACATTTTGGTTGAACACATTCAGTTATGCAACGGACTAGGTATCCCGCTTCCACATGTACAGTATACACTCCATCCAGAGCCCGCATCAAAGAACATCGCTCCCCTCTGCTCCTCGTTCTGTTTTAATTAAACACATTTTCTCCATTCAGAACCCCTCCATCTCAGATGTCTTTGATCTGCTCTGAGTGGACACACATAGAGAGGGAAGCCTCTCGTTGTAGGAAAAGTAGTTATTTGATTCTGAATGAGTCTGTGTGTTAATGTTATTATAGTTCCAAAAAGTGTGCTGGAATTAACGGATACACACTGTTTACAGCCCTGCATCTAAACTGCAGTCCCATGTGGTCAAAGAGGACCAACACTGGTACAAATTCATAGCTGAGAATGGTTCAATATATTCAAATATATCTTCATCACAATATTAGCAATGCACACCATATCTGTAACCACTCTCATAAGATGAATATGGAGAGAGAAAAAATCTGGCAGAAAATAACAGGTCTAAAGAAGCAAGACTACATCGATCTCCTTCTCTCTCTTTCCGATAAGCTGTTTGCATGGACTTATTGTTTGTTAAGTGCAACTGGGAGCTCTCGCTCCTCCAGAGTAAAACACCCTCACGATGCTTCAAAATAACATTTTGTTTATATGTTCAACAGCAGAAATGTCAATGACATTATCAAATCATTAGTTTCCTCTCCAATACAAATGTTATGCACAGACACAGAGTAGCCAGCTCATATTCAATAGAAACATCTTATTCCACTCACTCAGATCCACACACACAGACACATCCAAACTATGTACCACACACATCAATGGCCTCTGGACCTAAAACAGTATCCCTCACACACTGGCTCAATATGGGTTGAGTGAGCAGAAAACAGAGGAGATGGAGGGGGGAGTGGGAGCCAGGGGGATAAAGGAGAGGGAGAGAGGGGAGATGGAGTGGGAGGGAGGGAGGGAGGGAGGGAGGGAGGGAGGGAGGGAGGGGGGGAGGGAGGGAGGGAGGGAGGGAGGGAGGGAGGGAGAAACGGGAGATGGAGTGGGGGGGAGGGAGGGTGGGGGGAGGGAGTGGGAGAGAGGGGGGTAAAGGAGAGGGAGAGAGGGGAGATGGAGCGGGAAGGAGGGGGGAGGGAGCAGGAGAGAGGGGGGTAAAGGAGAGGGAGAGAGGGGAGATAGAGCGGGAAGGAGGGGGAAGGAGCGGGAGAGAGGGGGGTAAAGGAGAGGGAGAGAGGGGAGATGGAGCGGGTAGGAGGGGGGGGGAGCGGGAGAGAGGGGGGTAAAGGAGAGGGAGAGAGGGGAGATGGAGCGGGAGGGAGGGGGGAGGGAGCGGGAGAGAGGGGGTAAAGGAGAGGGAGAGAGGGGAGATGGAGCGGGAAGGAGGGGGGAGGGAGCAGGAGAGAGGGGGTAAAGGAGAGGGAGAGAGGGGAGATGGAGCGGGAAGGAGGGGGGAGGGAGCAGGAGAGAGGGGGGTAAAGGAGAGGGAGAGAGGGGAGATGGAGGAGAGGAAGAAAGGGGCTTATTATTTTCCCACGCAGCTCTCAAGGTGATAGCCCTGACATTGGCTGGCCAGACAGACCAATGAGACAGATAGACTACTCTCCATGTTAAACAGTCAAGTCTGGCCTGGACTAAAAACATACCTACTGTTTATCAGCAGATCTTTGTCGAACCAACCCCAGCCTAGGTCTATGCCCAAGTCTCAGCCCCAGCCCCCGATTCAGCTCAGCTAGACTTGACAATTGTGTTCAATAGTTCTTTGATGCATGTGAGAAAAGTATGGGGGGAATCATATCAATATCAAACATCGTATCACAGTGAACTCTGATGAACCCACACTGTACATGTGCAGAACAATATGCTGTGTGTGCGTGCGTGCGTGCGTGCGTGCGAAGGTGCGTGCGTGTTTGCAGTATGTGTGTGTGTGTGTGTGTGTGTGTGTGTGTGTGTGTGTGTGTGTGTGTGTGTGTGTGTGTGTGTGTGTGTGTGTGTGTGTGTGTGTGTGTGTGTGCTTGCAGTATGTGTGTGTGTGTTTGTGTGTGTGTTCTAGAGCTAGGAGATCAGAGGTCAAGTAGAGCAGATCACAGGTAGTTGATTGGCTAATGATGTCTAAGTGTAATGACTAATCAATGCGTGAATACATCAGCCTAATCTAATGGCCCAGGTGGGAGCCAGACAGCACTAGACGCATTGCACACATGATTGCGCCCAACAGGCAACAGTAACACAATCAATAAGACAGAGAGTGGCCTGGCCCCATGGGGGTCCCTCGTACAGAACCACCTGATCTACATGTATTTACAGTGGGAGGGAGGGAGGGAGGGAGGCAGAGAAGACTGGGGAAACAAATGCTGGAAAACAAGGGCAGCTTTAGTTTTATTGGATTATAATCCTCATGGAAATGCAATGTTTATTATAAAACCAATGTGGTTTTCCACTAGATGAGATGGTTGTTAGTAGGTAGGATAGGTGATGGACAGCGCGACACTAACTAATACAGACAGGATAGAGACACGTCAATATAGAGAAATGTAGAGAAGCTATACAAATGTAACACATACAGTACTAGTCAAAAGCTTAGACACACCTACTCATTCAAGGTTTTTTCTTAATTTTTACAATTTCTACATTGTATAATAATAGTGAAGACATCAACACTATAAAAAAAAACACATATGGAATCATGTAGTAACCAAATAAAGTGTTCAACAAATGTAAATATATTTTTATTTGAGATTCTTCAAAGTAGCCACCCTTCGCGTTGTTGATAACGTTGCACACTCTTGGCATTCTCTCAACCAGCTTGATGAGGAATGCTTTTCCAACAGTCTTGAAGGAGTTCCCACATATTCTGAGCATTTGTTGGCTGCTTTTCCTTCACTCTGCGGTCCAACTCATCCCAAAACATCTCAATTGGGTTGAGGTCAGGTGATTGTGGAGGCCAGGTCATCTGATGCAGCACTCCATCACTCTCCTTCTTAGTCAAATATATCCTGACAGTATCACCAGCAAAGCACCACCACATCCTCACACCTCCTCCTCCATGCTTCACGTTGGAAACCACACATGCGGAGATCATCCATTCACCAACTCTGCGTCTCACAAAGACACGTCGGTTGGAACCAAAAATCTCCAATTTGGACTCATCAGACCAAAGGACAGATTTCCACCGGTCTAATGTCCATTGCTCGTGTTTCTTGGCCCAAACATGTCTCTTCTTCTTATTGGAGTCCTTTAGTAGTGGTTTCTTTGCAACAATTCGACCATGAAGGCCTGATTCACACAGTCTCCTCTGAACAGTTGATGTTGAGATGTGTCAGTTACTTGAACTCTGTGAAGCATTTATTTGGGTTGCAATCTGAGGTGCAGTTAACTCTAATGAACTTATCCTCTGCAGCAGAGATAACTCTGGGTCTTCCTTTCCAGTGGTGGTCCTCATGAGAGCCAGTTTCATCATAGTGCTTGTGGTTTTTGCGACTGCACTTGAAGAAACTTTCAAAGTTCTTGAAATGTTCCATATTGACTGACCTTCATGTCTTAAAGTAATGATGGACTGTCATTTTTCTTAGCTTATTTGAGCTGTTCTTGCCATAATATGGACTTGGTCTTTTACCAAATAGGGATATCTTCTGTATACCACCCTTACCTTGTCACAACATAACTGTCTCAAACGCATTAAGAAGAAAGAAATTCGACAAATGAACTTTTAACAAGGCACACCTGTTAATTGAAATGCGTTCCAGAGTGTGCAAAAATGCCAAGAGTGTGCAAAGCTGTCATCAAGGCAAAGGGTGGAAGAATCTACTTTGAAGAATCTCAAATATAAAACATTTAACACTTTTTTGGTTACTAAATGATTCTATATGTGTTATTTCATAGTTGTGTTGTCTTCACTATTATTCTACAATGTAGAAAATAGTAAAAATAAAGAAAAACCCTTGAATGAGTAGGTGTGTCCAAACATTTGACTGGTACTGTACGTGTACATCCCCACATATATCATCCATCCCACTGTCTGTCTGTTGTTTATATAATCAGTCATACTAGAGGTCAGAGGTCAGCTGTGAGAGTTCCCTCCAGATGGCTTCCTCCTATATGTGGCTGCTGACCTTCACACCACCACTCACACACAATGTTATGTAACTGTGTGTGGATGAAAAGCATTTAGCTCTCAGAGAGCACTCTGTACAGCTCACAGTGCAGCTATATTACTAACCCCTATTAGATATGAGACAAACCTCCGCTGTATGAATAGTGGGACCACCCTCCCCCTCTGTCTGCCAAATTCTTTCTCTTTGCTCTTGTTTTCCTTAATAGGATGTCGGTGGGCGGAGCCGGGAGGATCGTCAGCGAAATGGGCCACACCTGGGCTCGGGTGCGTCCCGCGGATAAATACACCTGACCACACACACCATTGTTACTTCTATATAGTTTACTTTATTTAATAAATATGTTTGTTATTTCTTTATCTCCACGTTGTCTCCTCTTTGTTACGGGCTACGAGCCGGTTCATAACAATATGCCTGGCTAAATGGTGTAGATTACACTTGAAATTTCTCTATTTTTGAAACTTTTGTTTGTTTATTTCACTTGCTTTGGCAATGTAAACATTTGTTTCCCATGCCAATAAAACCACTTTAAATGGAATTGAGCCGTGGCCATGGCCACAGTGAGAGAGGAGGGGGGCTCCTGCCCAGACATACCAGACCAGAGGAGCAGAGAGGACAGACCTGTGTCAATACCACCACCACTATACTGCTGACACTACACTACACTACACTACACTACACTACACAGATCAGTCCATGTCAATGAGAGAGTGAGAAAAGGACAGTAAGAAACAGGGAAGGAGATGAAGAGGGGCTGTATAGTGTGGGATGACATTAACGGAGAGTCAGTGGGACAGTGTAAAGGTTTTTCCAATACCTGCACTATACAGTAGATATACAGTGTCTTCATCTCTCTCCTCCTCTCCTGAACCTTGATTTCCTGTGTTTATGTGGCATGTGAGTAGGGCCAGAACGATGCCAGTATCGCAATATTTTTTACATGGCAAAAATGAAAACACAAATCTGACCAAACGATTTGGTACTTTAAACACCCGCTGTATGTAAAATCTTGTGAGCAATAGCTTGGAAAATAAATGTGACTCGATGACAACAATGTTCATTTCCAACATTAGGGATGTTTTCTACAGAAGTTACATCCACTTCATGTGTTTTGTTTCCTTGCCACGATACTAACAAGTACTGGTATCGTCCCGTCCCTACGTGTATGTGTGGTCAGTCAGTGCTAGGGCCTCTGTCTGTGTTATTCATTAGCAGAGCGTGCCTTATAGAGTGAGGAGCAATGTTTAAGTGGACCTGACGACAGATGGGAGAGACACAGAGAGGTGCAGGGGAGAAGTTTATAGTGGAGGCTACAGATTCATCTCTATTGATCTTCTCCCAGTGTGCATAGCAGAGAGGGCTTCCCTGTCTGCTGGCTATATCACCTGGCACAAATACAGGATAACTCTCCAACACACACACTCTTGTGTATTATAAAGGGCACATATCATTACACATGCATGGCTATGCAATTTAACTTATGAGTCTTTGTCTCAATTTCAGCAATTGGTCTCTGGTATCATGGCACAAGGCGAGGCCCAGATGCAGATGGTTGGAGTCTTAAAATGTTTATTCATCCAAAGGGGTAGGCAAGAGAATGGTCGTGGACAGGCAAAAAGGTCAAAACCAGATCAGAGGCCAGGAGGTACAGAGTGGCAGACAGGCTCGTGGTCAAGGCAGGCAGAATGGTCAGGCAGGCGGAATGGTCAGGCAGGCAGAATGGTCAGGCAGGCGGAATGGTCAGGCAGGCGGAATGGTCAGGCAGGCGGAATGGTCAGGCAGGCGGGTACAAAGTCCAGAGAACCGACCTGTTTTCCAAAGCCTGGAAGACAGCAGGGGCGTTGGTGAGTCCAAATGGCATGACCTGGTACTCATAATGTCCACTGGCTGTCTTCTACTCATCCCCCTCACGTATCCAAACCAGGTGGTAGGCATTTCAAAGGTCCAACTTGGAGAATATGGTGGCCCCCTGGAGAGGTTCAAACGCTGAGGAGAGGAGAGGTAGGGGGTAACGATTCTTGACAGTAATGTCATTAAGTCCCCGGTAGTCAATGCACGGACGCAGGGTCTTGTCCTTCTTCTCCACAAAGAAAACCCCTGTGCCAGCAGGAGATGCAGACGGACGGACGGCCCCAGTGGCCAGAGACTCCTCTATGTACTCCTCCATAGTGTTGGTCTCTGGTCCAGACAGAGAATACAATCAACCCCGAGGTGGTGTGGTGCCTGGGAGAAGATCAATGGCACAATCATAAGGACGGTGGGGAAAGGGAAGTAGCACGTGCCTTACCGAAGACTTCCAGGAAGTGAAGGTATTCTGTGGGGATAGCAGAGACATCCACAGTCTTGCTAACATCCTGGGGAAGGTGACTTGAAGGCTGTGCTGCTTGAAGGCAGTGGGAATGGCAAAATGGGCTCCAACCCAGGATGGAGCTTGTGGTCCAATCAATCACGGGTTGTGCTTTTGAAGCCAGGAAAATCCCAAAACAACCGGAACATGGGGAGATGCAATGAGGAGGAACTGTATGGTCTCACTGCGGTTACCAGAAACCCGTAATTGAACGGGCACAGAACTATGGGTGACTTCCCCTATAGAACAGCCGTCCACTGCCCTAGCATCCATGGGCACAAAGAGAGGCTGAGTGGGAATACCAAGCTCCGAAGCTATCGTGGCATCCATAAGACATTCATCAGCCCCAGAGTCAATGAGCACTCGGAGAGATTTAGATTGGTCTCCCCACAGCACAAGAGCAAAAATGGGTGTGTGAGTGATGGGAATTAGGGAACTCCCGGTCTGACTCACCATAGTACTGGTACCCACTAGAGACAAGGGTTTCCTAATAGGGCAGGTAGCTATAAAATGTCCTGCCCCTCCACAGTACAGACAACAGTTATTATTCATCCGGCGTGAGCATTTCCCAACTGATAACCTAGCTCTTCCCAAATGCATAGGCTCAGGAGTATCCAACTCACCCAGCGTAGATTCCCGAGAGGGCTTGGGTGGCTTCGAATCCTCTCGGAAGAGCTGCCTTCAGAAACTTCCAGATTCCCTTGGAGGTGAACGCGCCATAGCGGGTGCCCGAGACCAGACCTCCTCTCACTCTTGCGTTCCCTTAGGTGTCCATCAATTTGAATGGTAAGGGCGATAAGGGAGTCGAGATCCATCAGCAATTCCCGAGCAGCTAGCTCACCCTTTACCTCCTCTGATAATTCCTGCAAAAAAAGTATCAAAAAGAGACTCCAGATTCCAGGAACTCTCGGCGGTCAACGTGTGAAAATCAACCGTGTAGTCTGCCACACTACGGGAGTTTTGATATAAGTTAAGCAGTTTACTGGCTGCCTTTCTCCCGGAAACTCAAATACCTTTCTTACTTCTGCCATGAATTCCTCCAGATGACCACAAATGGCAGATTGTTGCTCCCAAACTGCCGTAGCCCAGGAGAGCGCCCTTCCCGGCATTAGTGTAATAATATACCCCATCTTCGATCTGTCTGAAGGAAACAAAGATGGCTGTAGCTCAACTCCCTGATTTGCTCCATAATAGCCTTTAACCCATGGTCGTGGCGTTCCGTCAAGGACCTGAGCCCTTCCAAAAGGCCCTGTACCAACTCCTCATGTCTCCTAATAGTGGCTCCCTGCAGGGAGACAGCGTGGCGGAGGTGGTCCAAGTCTGCTGGGTCTGTCATGGCCAGTTCGTACCATCAAGGCACAAGGCGAGACCCAGATGCAGACACAGGAGGCAGATGGTTGGAGTCTTACAATGTTTATTAATCCAAAGGGGTAGGCAAGAGAATGGTCGGGGACAGGCAAAAGGGTCAAAACCAGTTCAGAGTCCAGGAGGTACAGAGTGGCAGACAGGCTCGTGGTCAAGGCAGGCAGAATGGTCAGGCAGGCGGGTACAAAGTCCAGAGAACAGGCAAGGGTCAAAACCGGGAGGACTAGAAAAAGGAGAATAGCAAAAGGAGCACGGGAAAAACACGCTGGTTGACTTGACTAAACATACAAGACGAACTGGCACAGAGAGACAGGAAACACAGGGATAAATACACTGGGGAAAATAAGCGACACCTGGAGGGGGTGGAGACAATCACAGGAACAGGTGAAACAGATCAGGGCGTGACACTCTGGTGAGTTTCATGTGAAACCGATGTAGGCCAAACTGTATTTATGAACAAGTACTTTATAACCCACAGACACTAAAGTACTATATTACATTAATATGAACAACCATTAATTACTCCCTCTTCTCGCCACCTCTCTCCCTTCTGATCTCTCTCCCTCTGTCTCCCTCTTCTCGCCACCTCTCTCCCTTCTGATCTCTCTCTCTCTCCCTCTGTCTCCCTCCGTCTCCCTCTTCTCGCCATCTCTCTCTTCTGATCTCTCTCCCTCCCTCTGTCTCCCTCTTCTCGCCACCTCTCTCCCTTCTGATCTCTCTCCCTCTGTCTCCCTCCGTCTCCCTCTTCTCGCCACCTCTCTCCCTTCTGATCTCTCGCTCTCCCTCTGTCTCCCTCCGTCTCCCTCTTCTCGCCACCTCTCTCCCTTCTGATCTCTCTCCCTCTGTCTCCCTCCGTCTCCCTCCTCACCACCTCTCTCCCATCTGATCTCTCTCTCGCTCTCCCTCTGTCTCCCTCTTCTTGCCACCTCTCTCCCTTCTAATCTCTCTCTCGCTCTCCCTCTGTCTCCCTCTTCTTGCCACCTCTCTCCCTTCTGATCTCTCTCCCTCTGTCTCCCTCCGTCTCCCTCTTTGCCACCTCTCTCCCTTCTAATCTCTCGCTCTCCCTCCGTCTCCCTCCTCACCACCTCTCTCCCTTCTAATCTCTCGCTCTCCCTCTGTCTCCCTCCGTCTCCCTCCTCACCACCTCTCTCCCTTCTAATCTCTCGCTCTCCCTCTGTCTCCCTCCATCTCCCTCCTCACCACCTCTCTCCCTTCTAATCTCTCGCTCTCCCTCTGTCTCCCTCCGTCTCCCTCCTCACCACCTCTCTCCCTTCTAATCTCTCGCTCTCCCTCTGTCTCCCTCCCTCTCCCTCCTCACCACCTCTCTCCCTTCTAATCTCTCGCTCTCCCTCTGTCTCCCTCCGTCTCCCTCCTCACCACCTCTCTCCCTTCTAATCTCTCTCTCGCTCTCCCTCTTCTTGCCACCTCTCTCCCTTCTGATCTCTCTCTCGCTCTCTCTCGCTCTCTCTCGCTCTCCCTCCGTCTCCCTCCGTCTCCCTCCGTCTCCCTCTGTCTCCCTCTGTCTCCCTCTTCTCGCCACCTCTCTCCGTCTCCCTAATCCGTTCATGTGGGCAATAAGTATATGCACCATGAGCACATTTAATTTGTGTGTGTGGTTTAAAGCGAGCCCAGAGGTGAGTCTTAATAAGGATCAATGGCACTTTATCTGGGCCGGCTTCCACTTCACAGCATGCAAATCACATAGCAACACTCTGGCAGGAAAAAAATAAATGGATTTAATTAAAAAATGTAGAACCACAGGCTCTGGAAATTCAATTAAAGGATTTATGCAAAGGTTGGCTAGCTTTTTGTGTTGCAGTTTCCTGCTTCTGTAATGAGCTTTTCATATAAAAAAAAATCAATAGGTAATCTGGGCTGGGGGAATCGCTGCTTACGTACATTTTAGAAATCAATTTAAAAAAAATAGTCCATCAGCCACAGTGTCACAACAGAGAGGGGTGGGGGAGGGGGAGGGAGAGAAAGGGGTGATGGTTTCCCTCTTTACTCCTCGATGGGGTCAGGTGAGAGATATTGGCAGTGTGGGGGTGGATGGAGGGACAGAGTAAAAAGAAGAGAAGTCAGAATTGTATAGCCTGGTCTTTTCTCTGATCTGGGTCTTTATGTTAGAGAGTGGCTCCCTGGGTGTTTGAAGCCTGTCCGGGCCTGACCTCCAGGTCGGGGGTACTTTAGGCCAACCTCGGCCTTAGAGGGCTGCAGGGCCTAATGGTCTCCCTGAGGTGTCTGGACCCTGGAGTTGGAGGAAGGTTAGAGCTGTGAGGTGAGAGGTACAGCTGAAGTGGGCCTACTTTGAGCCTGTAGTTCTATTCCAGTGCTCTGTATCCCTGTAGGGTATCTCCAGTGTGAATGAAGATGTTCTCTACCTGTGCTGCTCTTAATCAACTGTAATGACTTCATCCCAGGGAGCTGGCAGCTCATTACCCCCATTACAGCTGTAGAGGTCTGGGACTGGAGAGACCTCTACCCCCCTCTATCTTTCTCTCCACACGGCTGAGCACCACACAGACCGGCACAGAGAGGCTGTCACAGCCCACAGCAGAGCCAGTATGAAAGGGCTAAGCTCTCCGCCTGGGTGTGTGTGACCTTAGACCTGACAGGAGGAGATACACAGATACTGTACAAACGCTGTCATTCTGTAGAGAGAAAAAAAAGAAACCATCACCTCTCTCTCTTTCACCATCTCTCCCTCAAACACTCTCTCTCTTTTTCTCTCTCCCTCTCCCACTACTTCCCTCTCTCTCAAGGTGATAGCTCTCAGAGTATCTAACAGACAGTTCATTAGGTATCAGTGGTCAGTGGCCTGTGCACCTGGTTGAGTCATCTCCTAATAGCAGCAGAGCCCTCGTTACCCAGGACCAAGAAAGAGCGGAGAGACGGCAGGGGTCTAGGGCCCGAGGCCAAAGAGGGGGATGCGGTAGGTTGGGGGGGGGTTAGAGACATAGAGAGAAGGAACGTGGGGCGGAGAGCAAATCACAGAGGAGCTAGTTAAAGGCTCTATCTAGTGTCTTCACTCAGAGAAACCCAGCTGAACTGTATAGTGTCTGTCTGTCTGTCTGTCTGTCTGTCTGTCTGTCTGTCTGTCTGTCTGTCTGTCTGTCTGTCTGTCTGTCTGTGTCTGTGTGTGTGTGCTGGTCAGAAGTTTAGCCCTGCATATGTAAAAAGGTGGGCTGGCGCCCCAGGCTGAATGCTGGGTAATTATTAGTATTCTTAAACGCTAAGGAGCATGGGATTGAGCACTGAAGGTACCGCCCCCCAAGGAATGGACATGTCTGATTGGACCAGAGAGACCGCTCAGAGCCTTTACCCACAACCCACCTCTTCTTCGACCATTAAAGTGGAGTGAAGTTGCCCCTAGACACTGGTCTAAGGTCAGACTTGTGATTCCTCCCTAATAGTTGAGTTAACAATCTGATTAGGGCAAGCTGATTCTAGATCAGTGCCAAAGGGCAACTTCTACCCTAAGCATATTAAGGAGCTCCTGAAGGAGTAGAGAAGACGCCAGTCAACAAAATGTCAAAGAAACATGTCAACACTGCTGATTGACAATACTGACTCAAGACTGAAAGGTTAAGTACACATACACAAACACACAACCACAATATGGCCTAAACTGTACATACAGACCCCGACCAGAAGCCATGGATTACAGACAACATTCACACGGAGCTAAAGGGTAGAGCTGCTGCTTTCAAGGAGCGGGACTCTGACCCTTAAGCTTAAAAGAAATCCCACTATGTCCTCCGACGAACCATCAAACAGGCAAAGCCTCAATACAGGACTAAGATCGAATCGTACTACACCAGCTCCGACGCTCGTCGGATGTGGCAGGGCTTGAAAACCATTACAGACTACAAAGGGAAGCACAGCCGCGAGCTGCCCAGTGACACGAGCCTACCAGACGAGCTAAATTACTTCTATGCTCGCTTCGAGGCAAGTAACACTGAAACATGTATGAGAGCATCAGCTGTTCCGGACGACTGTGTGATCACACTCTCCGCAGCCGATGTGAGTAAGACCTTTAAACAGGTCAACATTCACAATGCCGCTGGGCCAGACGGATTACCAGGACGTGTACTCAGAGCGTGTGCTGACCAAGTGGCAAGTGTCTTCACTGACATTTTCAACCTGTCTCTGACTGAGTCTGTAATACCAACATGTTTCAAGCAGACCACCATAGTGCCTGTGCCCAAGAACACCAAGGTAACCTGTCTAAATGACTACTGACCCGTAGCACTCATGTCTGTAGCCATAAAGTGTTTTGAAAGGCTAGTCATGGCTCACATCAACACCATCATCCCAGAAACCCTAGACCCACTCCAATTTGCATACCGCACCAACAGATCCATGATGATGCAATGTCATGATCCTCAACACAGGGACCCCTCAGGGGTGAGTGCTCAGTTCCCTGCTGTACTCCCTGTTCACTCATGACTGCCCTGCCAGGCACGACTCCAACACCATCACCAACAAACTAACATGGTCCAAGCACACCAAGACAGTCGTGAAGAGGGCACGACAAAGCCTATTCCCCCTCGGGAGACTGAAAAGATTTGGCATGGGTCCTCAGATCCTCAAAAGGTTTTCCAGCTGCACCATCGAGAGCATCCTGACAGGTTGCATCCCTGCCTGTTATGGCAACTGCTCAGCCTCCGACCACAAGGCACTACAGAGGGTAGTTTGAACGGCCCAGTACATCACTGGAGCTAAGCTGCCTACCATCCAGGACCTCTATACTAGGCGGTGTCAGAGGAAGGCCCTAAAAATGGTCAAAGACTCCAGCCACCCTAGTCATAGACTGTTCTCTCTTCTACTGCACGGCAAGCGGTACCGGAGCGCCAAGTCTAGGTCCAAGAGTCTTCTAAACAGCCTCTACCCCCAAGCCATAAGACTCCTGAACAGCTAATCAAATGGCTACCCAGACTATTTGCAATGCCCCTTCTACGCTGCTGCTACTCTCTGTTATCATCTATGCAGTCACTTTAATAACGCTACATTCATGTATATATAACCTCAATTACCTCGACAACGGTGCCCCCACACATTGACTCTGTACCGGTACACACTGTATATAGCCCTCCTATTGTTATTTACTGCTGCTCTTTAATTATTTGCTATTCTAATCTCTTACTTTTTTTAGGTATTTTATTAAAACTGCATTGTTGGTTAAGGGCTTGTAAGTAAGCATTTCACTGTAAGGTCTACACCTGTTGTATTCGGCCCATGTGACTAATAAAGTTTGATTTGAACTGTAGAGCTAGACAGTAGACAGGCGTTGGTTCACCCAGAATGATCTATATTTCCACATTCCGTTTTCCTCACATCAAAGTGCTAGAGATAAGAGCTGTGTTTGGCCTCACACACATGCACTCACCCACATGCACACACGCTGCTGGCTAGAGTATTGAGTTGTTATAACCACATTTAAGAACAGAGTGAAACTCTCCCTGTAAAGGGCTTGGATTATCTATATGTGGGAAACAGTGGGCCAGGCGTGGCCGCACGATCTCTGATAAGCAGATGAAGGCATAGGGAGTGGAACATGATGTTAGTGAGTGATCGTCTGGCTGATTAAAACGTCATGGCTCTTTATAGATGCGTCTCTCCACTCTGATCACAGTGAGGGAGGGGGCTGCAGTTCCCTACTATGATATTAAGAATAATGTTTTCTATTCTCCTCAGATGACTGCTCTACATATAGAAGCCACTGAGATACACCATTAATAATATTTTATATCTAATGAAAAAAGATCACAGAATTTCTTCATTAATATGAGTGTATGGGCCTACATCAAATAGTGCATATAAAGCACAGAACTAGGCTATATACAGTACAACATTCTGTGAGAGGATCTAATGATCCAATACATTAACCTGCTTTAACAACAACTAAATAAAACATTTTAAAACCGCATGCAGCTTCAGGTGTTTCAGTGATTGTCCGTACTTTGTGTGTGTGTGTCTGTTTGTGTGTGCGAGCGTGTGTGTATGTGTCAGTTTGTGTGTGCCTGTTTGTGTGTTCGAGCATGTGTGTGTGTCTGTTTGTGTGTGTGAGCGTGTGTGTGTCTGTGTGTGCGAGCATGGGTGTGTGTGTGTGTGTGTGTGTGTGTGTGTGTGTGTGTGTGTGTGTGTGTGTGTGTGTGTGTGTGTGTGTGTGTGTGTGTGTGTGTGTGTGTGTGTACAGGCTTGAGTTCTTTGCACAACAGACACACACTGGGACTTTTTGATCATTCTTTTGGGAGTCGACATTCTGCTTATGTTTGCATCCCGGAACAATCTCCATGGATCCCATAAGCGAAGGCTAGCAATTAAAACGATAGCATCTTCATATCCCCACTCACAATAACTGAAATAATATCACTGTTTTATTAAGCCTTAATGTGGGGGTAAGAGGGGAGAGGTCTGGGGTGTTAAAGAGGATACACATTCAGATGCCTTATCAACCGCGGATTTAAATAACAGCAAATGCTCGGCTTAAGGGTGTGTGGTGCTCGTGTGTGTGTGTGTGTGTGTAGTCTTTATCAGACACAGGGCGTTAAGCTAAATCCTGTGTCAGCACACCAGTATTTAATAACAGCACTAGCTACCTTTGTCCTTTAATATTTACAAACATCTACACCACTGTTAGTTAATTAACCGCATGTATGAAAACCCCCACCCTGGTCTGGAGGAAAAACTAGGCTGCTAATTGCAACTGGGTGCTCAGAAGTCCAAAACAGTTAGAAGCCCCCCTCCCCTACCCCACACACTGCCATAATAGCCCTAAAACATGATGTATTCCATACACATCTCTTTTTGGTCTCATACTATTTTAAACAAGTACCTTTCTTGGAAAACACCATATGAACTCAGTTTAGTTCTGCTGAAAGTAAGTAGATCTCAGAGCATGTTACTATCTGTGCAAAGGTGAAGGGTTTCAGGTAGCAATACACATAGAGAATAAGGGGCTGTTTTGTTAGACTTCAGTGAGGCTTTTGACATTATCGATCATAGTCTGCTGCTGGAAAAATGTATGTGTTATGGCTTTACACCCCCTGCTATAATGTGGATAAAGAGTTACCTGTCTAACAGAACACAGAGGGTGTTCTTTAATGAAGCCTCTCCAACAGAATCCAGGTAGAATCAGGAATTCCCCAGGGCTGCTGTCTAGGCACCTTACTTTTTTCAATCTTTACTAACGACATGCCATTGGCTTTGAGTAAACTCAACAAAGAGCTGCAGTTAGTATCAGAATGGGTGGCAATAAATAAGTTTGTCCTAAATATTTAAACAACTAAAAGCATTGTATTTGGGACAAATGATTCACTAAACCCTAAACCTCAACTAAATCTTGTAAAGAATAATGTGGAAATTCAGCAAGTTGAGGAGACTAAACTGTTTGGACTAACCCTGGATTGTAAACTGTCATGGCCAAAACATGTTGACAGCTAAGAAGGGGAGAACCATGTCCTTAATAAAGCGCTTCTCCCATTTCTCAACAACACTATCAACAAGGCAGGTCCTACAGGCCCTAGTTTGGTCGCACCTGGACTATGGTTCAGTCGTGTGGTCAGGTGCCACAAAGAGGGACTTAATAATTGCAGTTGACTCAGAACAGGGCAGCATGGCTGGCCCTTAAATGTACATGGAGAGCTAACATCAATAATATGCATGTAAATCTCTCATGGCTCAAAGTGGAGGAGAGATTGACTTCATCACTACTTGTTTTTTGTAAGAAGTGTTGACATACTGAATGCACCGAGGTGTCTGTTTAAACTACTAGCACACAGCTCGGACACCCATGCATACAGTACCCCACAATACATGCCTCCAAAGCTTTCTTCACAATCCCCAAGTCAAGAACAGACTATGGGAGGCACACAGTACTACTTAGAGCCATGGCTACATGGAACTCTATTCCACATCAGGTAACTGATGCAAGCAGTAGAATCAGATTAAAAACCAGATAAAAATACACCTTATGGAAAAGAGGGGACACTGAAGAGACACAGGCACAGGTACAGGCACACGCATAGCACACGGGCGCTAGCACACACCCTCTACACACACGTACACTGTAATATTGTTCTATAGCGATATCATACATTTTGTGTTGTCAGTATGTGGTGGTGTGACAGTGATCTATGTCTTATCTTTTGTTTTATGTTTAACATAAGTTACTTAATGTGTTTGGACCCCAGGAAGACTAGCAGCAGCTAATGGGGAACAATAATAACATACAAAAAAGATAGAGGAAGAGGGACAGAGGTTATGAGAGAGAGGAGAGGAGAGGAGAGGAGAGGCGAGGCGAGGCGAGGCGAGGCGAGGCGAGGCGAGGCGAGGCGAGGAGAGGAGAGGAGAGGAGAGGAGAGGAGAGGAGAGGAGAGGAGAGGAGAGGAGAGGAGAGGAGAGGCGAGGAGAGGAGAGAATACAGAGAGCCAACAGGTAGCTGCACCACTCATATAATAGTTAAGTAGGGGAAACAGAAGAGTGTGTTGTGAAACCTGCTGAGAAGCATCTCTGAGGAGAGAGAACAGTCAGCAGAGACACATGTCTGCCTGACTCCCTTTGTCTGTCCAACATCATTCATCACAACCACACTTCACTAAAATGCCTCTTCTCTCCACATCCCATCCTGCCTGCAGTGAAAACACTAGATAGATAAAGGATGACAGAGGGGCTAATGCACTGATGTAATAGTCTAACTAAAGCATGCATCACAGTAGCATATGGCCTCCAGGGTAGTGGCAGGACTAGTAGACTAGGAGCCTGTGTGTGTTAGGTCTATAGATTAGTAGAGAAGCCTTGTAGACTAGGAGCCTGTGTGTGTTAGGTCTATAGATTAGTAGAGAAGCCTTGTAGACTAGGAGCCTGTGTGTGTTAGGTCTATAGATTAGTAGAGAAGCCTTGTAGACTAGGAGCCTGTGTGTGTTAGGTCTATAGATTAGTAGAGAAGCCTTGTAGACTAGGAGCCTGTGTGTGTTAGGTCTATAGATTAGTAGAGAAGCCTCGTAGACTAGGAGCCTGTGTGTGTTAGGTCTATAGATTAGTAGAGAAGCCTCGTAGACTAGGGGCCTGTGTGTGTTAGGTCTATAGATTAGTAGAGAAGCCTCGTAGACTAGGGGCCTGTGTGTGTTAGGTCTATAGATTAGTAGAGAAGCCTCGTAGACTAGGAGCCTGTGTGTGTTAGGTCTATAGATTAGTAGAGAAGCCTCGTAGACTAGGAGCCTGTGTGTGTTAGGTCTATAGATTAGTAGAGAAGCCTCGTAGACTAGGAGCCTGTGTGTGTTAGGTCTATAGATTAGTAGAGAAGCCTCGTAGACTAGGAGCCTGTGTGTGTTAGGTCTATAGATTAGTAGAGAAGCCTCGTAGACTAGGAGCCTGTGTGTGTTAGGTCTATAGATTAGTAGAGAAGCCTCGTAGACTAGGAGCCTGTGTGTGTTAGGTCTATAGATTAGTAGAGAAGCCTCGTAGACTAGGAGCCTGTGTGTGTTAGGTCTATAGATTAGTAGAGAAGCCTCGTAGACTAGGAGCCTGTGTGTGTTAGGTCTATAGATTAGTAGAGAAGCCTCGTAGACTAGGAGCCTGTGTGTGTTAGGTCTATAGATTAGTAGAGAAGCCTCGTAGACTAGAAGCCTGTGTGTGTTAGGTCTATAGATTAGTGGAGAAGCCTCGTAGACTAGGAGCCTGTGTGTGTTAGGTCTATAGATTAGTGGAGAAGCCTCGTAGACTAGGAGCCTGTGTGTGTTAGGTCTATAGATTAGGAGAGAAGCCTCGTAGACTAGGAGCCTGTGTGTATTAGGTCTATAGATTAGTAGAGAAGCCTCGTAGACTAGGAGCCTGTGTGTGTTAGGTCTATAGATTAGTAGAGAAGCCTCGTAGACTAGGAGCCTGTGTGTGTTAGGTCTATATATTAGTGGAGAAGCCTCGTAGACTAGGAGCCTGTGTGTGTTAGGTCTATAGATTAGGAGAGAAGCCTCGTAGACTAGGAGCCTGTGTGTATTAGGTCTATAGATTAGTAGAGAAGCCTCGTAGACTAGGAGCCTGTGTGTGTTAGGTCTATAGATTAGTAGAGAAGCCTCGTAGACTAGGAGCCTGTGTGTGTTAGGTCTATAGATTAGTAGAGAAGCCTCGTAGACTAGGAGCCTGTGTGTGTAAGGTCTATAGATTAGTAGAGAAGCCTCGTAGACTAGGAGCCTGTGTGTGTTAGGTCTATAGATCAGTAGAGAAGCCTCGTAGACTAGGAGCCTGTGTGTGTTAGGTCTATAGATCAGTAGAGAAGCCTCGTAGACTAGGAGCCTGTGTGTGTTAGGTCTATAGATCAGTAGAGAAGCCTCGTAGACTAGGAGCCTGTGTGTGTTAGGTCTATAGATTAGTAGAGAAGCCTCGTAGACTAGGAGCCTGTGTGTGTTAGGTCTATAGATTAGTAGAGAAGCCTCGTAGACTAGGAGCCTGTGTGTGTTAGGTCTATAGATTAGTAGAGAAGCCTTGTAGACTAGGAGCCTGTGTGTGTTAGGTCTATAGATTAGTAGAGAAGCCTTGTAGACTAGGAGCCTGTGTGTATTAGGTCTATAGATTAGTAGAGAAGCCTTGTTGACTAGGAGCCTGTGTGTGTTAGGTCTATAGATTAGTAGAGAAGCCTTGTAGACTAGGAGCCTGTGTGTGTTAGGTCTATAGATTAGTAGAGAAGCCTTGTAGACTAGGAGCCTGTGTGTGTTAGGTCTATAGATTAGTAGAGAAGCCTTGTAGACTAGGAGCCTGTGTGTGTTAGGTCTATAGATTAGTAGAGAAGCCTTGTAGACTAGGAGCCTGTGTGTGTTAGGTCTATAGATTAGTAGAGAAGCCTTGTAGACTAGGAGCCTGTGTGTGTTAGGTCTATAGATTAGTAGAGGATAAATCACAGTGGGAGCTTTTATAATTCACATCATCAGTGTGTAAGTATTACAGAAACAACACACCATAGTAATGACAATGTACATATTGTAAAATGTCAGTAATAAGACATAAGTACATACATTGTTTCCCTTTAAAATCTCCTGTGTGCAAATATCAATATAGCACAAAGAAAGGCATACATTGAGACTGAGTTGTAATATAACATATGGAGATAATATGAAAAGTCGATAGAGAGAGGGGACATAGAGAAAAGTGTGTGTCAAATCTGCTAATATAACATAGACTATATGATAATTCATTCTCCACATGGGAGCTGGTTATGGATAAAACATCTATGATTGAAAAGCCATATGTGAGCAGTTTAGTACAGAGTAGTAGCTATACTATACCGTAACACTATAGTCTCAGAGCAGTAAGGGTTTATGATATCTACCCTCACGAGGAGAAGAGCGGACACACTCTTACAACTAAACTAACAAAGACAGGATGAAGAGGAAAATAGGAAAAACAAGCCAGTGAATCTTTCTCCATCTCTCTATCTGTGAAAGTCACACTCTCTCACTGAACCCTGACTGCTCTAGAGATCCACTCCTTCCTTTTCCTTTCCCCCCATCCTTCCTTCTCTTCTCGTCTCGCAGATAGATGCCAAGACTAATATTTGGACTAACGAAGGACAGTCGAGACTACAGAATAAAGTATGAGGACCATGAACAGTAGCATCTATTCCTACTCTAAAACAACCAGTCAGTTCAAGTAGCCTTCTATTAAATAACACAAACAGCTCATTCAATAACCAAGTAGCCATCTATTAAATAACACAAACAGCTCATTCAATAACCAAGTAGCCATCTATTAAATAACACAAACAGCTCATTCAATAACCAAGTAGCCATCTATTAAATAACACAAACAACTCATTCAATAACCAAGTAGCCATCTATTAAATAACACAAACAACTCATTCAATAACCAAGTAGACATCTATTAAATAACACAAACAACTCATTCAATAACCAAGTAGACATCTATTAAATAAAACAAACACCTCATACAATAACCAAGTAGACATCTATTAAATAACACAAACAGCTCATTCAATAACCAAGTAGACATCTATTAAATAACACAAACAGCTCATTCAATAACCAAGTAGCCATCTATTAAATAACACAAACAGCTCATTCAATAACCAAGTAGACATCTATTAAATAACACAAACAGCTCATTCAATAACCAAGTAGCCATCTATTAAATAAAACAAACACCTCATACAATAACCAAGTAGCCGTCTATTAAATAACACAAACACCTCATTCAATAACCAAGTAGACATCTATTAAATAACACAAACAACTCATTCAATAACCAAGTAGCCATCTATTAAATAACACAAACACCTCATTCAATAACCAAGTAGACATCTATTAAATAACACAAACAGCTCATTCAATAACCAAGTAGACATCTATTAAATAACACAAACAGCTCATTCAATAACCAAGTAGCCGTCTATTAAATAACACAAACACCTCATTCAATAACCAAGTAGCCATCTATTAAATAACACAAACACCTCATACAATAACCAAGTAGACATCTATTAAATAACACAAACAGCTCATTCAATAACCAAGTAGCCATCTATTAAATAACACAAACACCTCATTCAATAACCAAGTAGCCTTCTATTAAATAACACAAACAACTCATTCAATAACCAAGTAGCCATCTATTAAATAACACAAACAACTCATTCAATAACCAAGTAGACATCTATTAAATAACACAAACAGCTCATTCAATAACCAAGTAGCCGTCTATTAAATAACACAAACACCTCATTCAATAACCAAGTAGACATCTATTAAATAACACAAACAGCTCATTCAATAACCAAGTAGACATCTATTAAATAACACAAACACCTCATTCAATAACCAAGTAGCCGTCTATTAAATAACACAAACACCTCATTCAATAACCAAGTAGCCGTCTATTAAATAACACAAACACCTCATTCAATAACCAAGTAGCCGTCTATTAAATAACACAAACAGCTCATTCAATAACCAAGTAGCCATCTATTAAATAACACAAACAGCTCATTCAATAACCAAGTAGCCATCTATTAAATAACACAAACACCTCATACAATAACCAAGTAGACATCTATTAAATAACACAAACACCTCATTCAATAACCAAGTAGCCTTCTATTAAATAACACAAACACCTCATTCAATAACCAAGTAGCCGTCTATTAAATAACACAAACACCTCATACAATAACCAAGTAGCCTTCTATTAAATAACACAAACACCTCATTCAATAACCAAGTAGCCGTCTATTAAATAACACAAACAACTCATTCAATAACCAAGTAGCCATCTATTAAATAACACAAACACCTCATTCAATAACCAAGTAGCCGTCTATTAAATAACACAAACACCTCATTCAATAACCAAGTAGCCTTCTATTAAATAACACAAACACCTCATTCAATAACCAAGTAGCCGTCTATTAAATAACACAAACACCTCATTCAATAACCAAGTAGACATCTATTAAATAACACAAACACCTCATTCAATAACCAAGTAGCCATCTATTAAATAACACAAACAGCTCATTCAATAACCAAGTAGCCGTCTATTAAATAACACAAACACCTCATACAATAACCAAGTAGCCGTCTATTAAATAACACAAACACCTCATTCAATAACCAAGTAGCCATCTATTAAATAACACAAACACCTCATTCAATAACCAAGTAGCCTTCTATTAAATAACACAAACACCTCATTCAATAACCAAGTAGCCGTCTATTAAATAACACAAACACCTCATTCAATAACCAAGTAGCCGTCTATTAAATAACACAAACACCTCATACAATAACCAAGTAGCCGTCTATTAAATAACACAAACACCTCATTCAATAACCAAGTAGCCGTCTATTAAATAACACAAACACCTCATTCAATAACCAAGTAGCCATCTATTAAATAACACAAACAGCTCATTCAATAACCAAGTAGCCGTCTATTAAATTACACAAACAACTCATTCAATAACCAAGTAGCCATCTATTAAATAACAAAAACACCTCATTCAATAACCAAGTAGCCTTCTATTAAATAACACAAACACCTCATACAATAACCAAGTAGCCATCTATTAAATAACACAAACACCTCATTCAATAACCAAGTAGCCATCTATTAAATAACACAAACACCTCATACAATAACCAAGTAGCCATCTATTAAATAACACAAACAGCTCATTCAATAACCAAGTAGCCATCTATTAAATAACACAAACAGCTCATTCAATAACCAAGTAGACATCTATTAAATAACACAAACACCTCATTCAATAACCAAGTAGCCATCTATTAAATAACACAAACAACTCATTCAATAACCAAGTAGCCTTCTATTAAATAACACAAACACCTCATACAATAACCAAGTAGACATCTATTAAATAACACAAACACCTCATTCAATAACCAAGTAGCCATCTATTAAATAACACAAACAGCTCATTCAATAACCAAGTAGACATCTATTAAATAACACAAACACCTCATTCAATAACCAAGTAGCCATCTATTAAATAACACAAACAACTCATTCAATAACCAAGTAGCCATCTATTAAATAACACAAACACCTCATTCAATAACCAAGTAGACATCTATTAAATAACACAAACACCTCATTCAATAACCAAGTAGCCATCTATTAAATAACACAAACAACTCATTCAATAACCAAGTAGCCTTCTATTAAATAACACAAACAGCTCATTCAATAACCAAGTAGCCTTCTATTAAATAACACAAACACCTCATTCAATAACCAAGTAGCCATCTATTAAATAACACAAACAGCTCATTCAATAACCAAGTAGCCATCTATTAAATAACACAAACACCTCAGAGTCATATCTCCTTTAGCCCATATAGTGACAGCTATGCAATATGGTGATCCTTTAGCATCAGAAGTGTAAACTGTCTCCTTACCATAGACTTGGTGAAGGGGCGAGCCAGGGTGAAGAACAGGGTCATCAGCCACCAGCTACGATGGATGGCCGTGTACATCATGTTCCCAGGGTGCACTGCATTGCAGGTGACCCCGTGGAGCGAGAGGCGTCGGTGGAGCTCGTTAGAGAACAGGAGGTTACAAAGCTTTGCCCGGTTGTAGGCCAGCATGGACCAGTAATCCTTCTGAGGAGGAGACAGCACAGCAAGGTCCACCTTACCACACTGGTCCAGCAGGTCTGTAAACCTAGGGAGAGAGGAACCAAGATTAACTTCATGTACCTAGTAAAGTTTCCACTTTACAGGAACAAGTCAAGGACCGAGTCCTTTAAGGATAACTTTAATGAAAGTACGCTTTAATTAAATTCCATAGACCAGGGCTCTCCAACCCTGTTCCTGGAGATTTACCGTCCTGTAGGTTTTCGCGCCAACCCTAATCTAGCTCACCTGATTGTAATAATTAGCTGGATGATAAGGTGAATCAGGTTAGTTACAACTGGGGTTGGAGTGAAACTCTTCAGGCACAGGGTTGTAGAGCCCTTCCATAGACTATACACATTTAAAATAGAAGTACAAAAGTAAAAGTGTGCATCGGTGCTGTAGTTACTATAGCAGCAGAAGTGTGGTCCTGGCTGAATACAAATCTAATGCGTGACAGGATGGTTTTTAATTGCCTGCGACAGAGCAGTTAAAGCCCAGATGTTTGACAAGGCTCTCGAACATTACACCGCTCGCTGGGTTATTATGCAGTCACAATAACACAGACACAAAGCAGTCAAACACACTCCCTCCTCCTCCCTCAAAATGTGTGTGTGTTTCTGTCTGTTTGTGGTTGTGTGCATCTACATCTTAATCCAGTCATTAGAAACCCACCAATCAACATGTCACCTGGGTTTCCTCGTTGTGATTTTCCAAGCTGCCTGCCTGGCGTTTGCTTACCGTCCCCTCTCCGCTACATCCTTGCTCGGCTAAATTACAACATCTGCAGGCTTTATATTTCATGTGAAGAAACTTCACAACTGCTTTAGCGCTTGGTAGGGTTAATAAATCACTTGGCTATACACATTTTTCTCTCAAAGCAAGTTTCTTGACATTTAATAATACAATATGCTCTCTTTTTAAAGATTTAAATAAGGTTACACTGATTTCATAGTGACCTACACCACATTGTCAACACTGTAAAATGTCTGTCTTTTTAGTTCAGAAAATAGCACAAATAGAAACATTCCTGGCTTTTACTTAGACATAAAGAGCACAAATAGACAGTTTATTGACACCATTTCAGCCATCTAACCGTAACCCTTTCACAGAGGGTGTAATAGGGGCTTTAAGATACAGTGTAACAGAGAAATGTAATACAATATTTGCTCTCCTGGTCTTTGAGAAGGCCTAATGCACTTATTAGTATTGTGTCAATTACACTGCAGACCCTGGTGTTGGGGGGTGATAACGTTTTCTGCCTTTTCCCCCATCCCTCTTCCTCTCTGTCTCCATCCCTCCTCCTCTCTCTCCATCCCTTCATACCTCCATCTCCCCTACCCTGTCTGCTATACTCTGTAGGTCACAACTTTACATTTCAACAGGGGGCTTAGGGTGTATAATCTACTACCAGGTCAGGGGTCAGACAGAGCCTGTTAGGCAGAGGCTAAGTGAAATAACCAGGAAGTCACGGGAAATAACACACAAACAGAAAAGTGAGTAACTTCAACGGATGCAATATAGGTGTGGAATGGAGCGGGCAGCATGGCAGATGTAATACCAGATATGGTCTCTATCCCCTCTTCTATTCTGGACCAGTCTGTAACTGACTCTCTGTTCTGGCTAAGCCCTCTTTGAAGGGGTTAGGCACCATTGATTAGGGATGGGAGAGGAGGGTGAGACTGGGGGAGGAATAGGATGGAGGAATAAAGCAGGGGATGGGGGGGAGGGCGAGACTGGGGGAGGAATAGGATGGAGGAATACAGGAGGGCATGGGGGAGGAGGGTGAGACTGGGGGAGGAATAGGATGGAGAAATAAAGCAGGGGATGGGAGAGGAGGGTGAGACTGGGGGAGGAATAGGATGGAGGAATAAAGCAGGGGATGGGAGAGGAGGGTGAGACTGGGGGAGGAATAGGATGGAGGAATACAGGAGGGGTTGGGAGAGGAGGGTGAGACTGGGGGAGGAATAGGATGGAGGAATACAGGAGGGGTTGGGAGAGGAGGGTGAGACTGGGGGAGGAATAGGATGGAGGAATACAGGAGGGGTTGGGAGAGGAGGGCGAGACTGGGGGAGGAATAGGATGGAGGAATACAGGAGGGGATGGGGGAGGAGGGTGAGACTGGGGGAGGAATAGGATGGAGGAATAAAGCAGGGGATGGGAGAGGAGGGCGAGACTGGGGGAGGAATAGGATGGAGGAATACAGGAGGGAATGGGGGAGGAGGGTGAGACTGGGGGAGGAATAGGATGGAGGAATAAAGCAGGGGATGGGAGAGGAGGGTGAGACTGGGGGAGGAATAGGATGGAGGAATAAAGCAGGGGATGGGAGAGGAGGGCGAGACTGGGGGAGGAATAGGATGGAGGAATAAAGCAGGGGATGGGAGAGGAGGGCGAGACTGGGGGAGGAATAGGATGGAAGAATACAGGAGGGGATGGGGGAGGAGGGTGAGACTGGGGGAGGAATAGGATGGAGGAATACAGGAAGGGATGGGGGAGGAGGGGGAGACTGGGGGAGGAATAGGATGGAGGAATACAGGAGGGGATGGGAGAGGAGGGCGAGACTGGGGGAGGAATAGGATGGAGGAATAAAGCAGGGGATGGGGAGGAGGGTGAGACTGGGGGAGGAATACAGGAAGGGATGGGAGAGGAGGGTGAGACTGGGGGAGGAATAGGATGGAGGAATACAGGAGGGGCTGGGAGAGGAGGGCGAGACTGGGGGAGGAATAGGATGGAGGAATACAGGAGGGGATGGGGGAGGAGGGTGAGACTGGGGGAGGAATAGGATGGAGGAATACAGGAGGGGCTGGGAGAGGAGGGTGAGACTGGGGGAGGAATAGGATGGAGGAATAAAGCAGGGGATGGGGAGGAGGGTGAGACTGGGGGAGGAATACAGGAAGGGATGGGAGAGGAGGGTGAGACTGGGGGAGGAATAGGATGGAGGAATAAAGCAGGGGATGGGAGAGGAGGGTGAGACTGGGGGAGGAATAGGATGGAGGAATACAGGAGGGGATGGGAGAGGAGGGCGAGACTGGGGGAGGAATAGGATGGAGGAATAAAGCAGGGGATGGGAGAGGAGGGTGAGACTGGGGGAGGAATAGGATGGAGGAATAAAGCAGGGGATGGGGGAGGAGGGCGAGACTGGGGGAGGAATAGGATGGAGGAATACAGGAGGGGATGGGGGAGGAGGGTGAGACTGGGGGAGGAATAGGATGGAGGAATACAGGAGGGGCTGGGAGAGGAGGGTGAGACTGGGGGAGGAATAGGATGGAGGAATAAAGCAGGGGATGGGAGAGGAGGGCGAGACTGGGGGAGGAATAGGATGGAGGAATAAAGCAGGGGATGGGAGAGGAGGGCGAGACTGGGGGAGGAATAGGATGGAAGAATACAGGAGGGGATGGGGGAGGAGGGTGAGACTGGGGGAGGAATAGGATGGAGGAATACAGGAAGGGATGGGGGAGGAGGGGGAGACTGGGGGAGGAATAGGATGGAGAAATACAGGAGGGGATGGGAGAGGAGGGCGAGACTGGGGGAGGAATAGGATGGAGGAATAAAGCAGGGGATGGGGGAGGAGGGTGAGACTGGGGGAGGAATACAGGAAGGGATGGGAGAGGAGGGTGAGACTGGGGGAGGAATAGTATGGAGGAATACAGGAGGGGCTGGGAGAGGAGGGCGAGACTGGGGGAGGAATAGGATGGAGGAATACAGGAGGGGATGGGGGAGGAGGGTGAGACTGGGGGAGGAATAGGATGGAGGAATACAGGAGGGGCTGGGAGAGGAGGGTGAGACTGGGGGAGGAATAGGATGGAGGAATAAAGCAGGGGATGGGGGAGGAGGGTGAGACTGGGGGAGGAATACAGGAAGGGATGGGAGAGGAGGGTGAGACTGGGGGAGGAATAGGATGGAGGAATAAAGCAGGGGATGGGAGAGGAGGGTGAGACTGGGGGAGGAATAGGATGGAGGAATACAGGAGGGGATGGGAGAGGAGGGCGAGACTGGGGGAGGAATAGGATGGAGGAATAAAGCAGGGGATGGGAGAGGAGGGTGAGACTGGGGGAGGAATAGGATGGAGGAATAAAGCAGGGGATGGGGGAGGAGGGCGAGACTGGGGGAGGAATAGGATGGAGGAATACAGGAGGGGCTGGGAGAGGAGTGAGACTGGGGGAGGAATAGGATGGAGGAATACAGGAGGGGCTGGGAGAGGAGGGTGAGACTGGGGGAGGAATAGGATGGAGGAATAAAGCAGGGGATGGGAGAGGAGGGCGAGACTGGGGGAGGAATAGGATGGAGGAATAAAGCAGGGGATGGGAGAGGAGGGCGAGACTGGGGGAGGAATAGGATGGAAGAATACAGGAGGGGATGGGGGAGGAGGGTGAGACTGGGGGAGGAATAGGATGGAGGAATACAGGAAGGGATGGGGGAGGAGGGGGAGACTGGGGGAGGAATAGGATGGAGGAATACAGGAGGGGATGGGAGAGGAGGGCGAGACTGGGGGAGGAATAGGATGGAGGAATAAAGCAGGGGATGGGGGAGGAGGGTGAGACTGGGGGAGGAATACAGGAAGGGATGGGAGAGGAGGGTGAGACTGGGGGAGGAATAGGATGGAGGAATACAGGAGGGGCTGGGAGAGGAGGGCGAGACTGGGGGAGGAATAGGATGGAGGAATACAGGAAGGGATGGGGGAGGAGGGTGAGACTGGGGGAGGAATAGGATGGAGGAATACAGGAGGGGATGGGGGAGGAGGGTGAGACTGGGGGAGGAATAGGATGGAGGAATACAGGAGGGGCTGGGAGAGGAGGGCGAGACTGGGGGAGGAATAGGATGGAGGAATACAGGAGGGGTTGGGGGAGGAGGGTGAGACTGGGGGAGGAATACAGGAAGGGATGGGAGAGGAGGGCGAGACTGGGGGAGGAATAGGATGGAGGAATACAGGAGGGGATGGGTGGGGAGGGCGAGACTGGGGGAGGAATAGGATGGAGGAATACAGGAGGGGATGGGGGAGGAGGGTGAGACTGGGGGAGGAATAGGATGGAGGAATACAGGAGGGGATGGGGGAGGAGGGTGAGACTAGGGGAGGAATAGGATGGAGGAATACAGGAGGGGATGGGTGGGGAGGGCGAGACTGGGGGAGGAATAGGATGGAGGAATACAGGAGGGGATGGGGAGGAGGGTGAGACTGGGGGAGGAATAGGATGGAGGAATACATGGGGGGGATGGGGAGGAGGGTGAGACTAGGGGAGGAATAGGATGGAGGAATACAGGAGGGGATGGGTGGGGAGGGCGAGACTGGGGGAGGAATAGGATGGAGGAATACAGGAGGGGTTGGGGGAGGAGGGTGAGACTGGGGGAGGAATAGGATGGAGGAATACAGGAGGGGATGGGTGGGGAGGGCGAGACTAGGGGAGGAATAGGATGGAGGAATACAGGAGGGGATGGGGGAGGAGGGTGAGACTGGGGGAGGAATAGGATGGAGGAATACAGGAGGGGATGGGTGGGGAGGGCGAGACTGGGGGAGGAATAGGATGGAGGAATACAGGAGGGGATGGGTGGGGAGGGCGAGACTGGGGGAGGAATAGGATGGAGGAATACAGGAGGGGATGGGGGAGGAATAGGATGGAGGAATACAGGAGGGGATGGGGGAGGAATAGGATGGAGGAATACAGGAGGGGCTGGGAGAGGAGGGTGAGACTGGGGGAGGAATAGGATGGAGGAATACAGGAGGGGATGGGAGAGGAGGGTGAGACTGGGGGAGGAATAGGATGGAGGAATACAGGAGGGGATGGGGGAGGAATAGGATGGAGGAATACAGGAGGGGATGGGGGAGGAATAGGATGGAGGAATACAGGAGGGGATGGGAGAGGAGGGTGAGACTGGGGGAGGAATAGGATGGAGGAATACAGGAGGGGATGGGAGAGGAGGGTGAGACTGGGGGAGGAATAGGATGGAGGAATACAGGAGGGGATGGGGGAGGAATAGGATGGAGGAATACAGGAGGGGATGGGGGAGGCATAGGATGGAGGAATACAGGAGGGGATGGGGGAGGAATAGGATGGAGGAATACAGGAGGGGATGGGGGAGGAATAGGATGGAGGAATACAGGAGGGGATGGGAGAGGAATAGGATGGAGGAATAAAGGAGGGGATGGGGGAGGAATAGGATGGAGGAATACAGGAGGGGATGGGTGGGGAGGGCGAGACTGGGGGAGGAATAGGATGGAGGAATACAGGAGGGGATGGGAGAGGAATAGGATGGAGGAATACAGGAGGGGATGGGTGGGGAGAGACAAAGTTTTGTGGAAATAGGTAGAAAGGAAGCGAAAAGAGGAGAGGGGAAATCGGAGGGATGGAAAGAAGAGAAACATGGCGAGAGGAAAGGGCCTGCTCTCGTTGTAACTTATTAAACAGGTCCGGTATCACTAATATGTTGTCATTTCACTTCCTTTCAAATCACACTTCACTCACCCTGTCAGTGTACGGGAGCTGACCTCTTGTGAATATGAGTCTCATGACTGTAGTTGACTAATTCGTCAGCTTGAATAACTCTGCCAGGGGCATTGTGATTGGCTGACTGTAGCCAGGATCAATGTGTCCCATGCACACGGACTGGCTCTGATACACACAGGACAACATACTGTAGGAGTACTCCCTCCCTCCCTCCCACCCTCCCTCCCTCCCTCCCTCCCACCCTCCCACCCAAGTTAAAGTACAAAAGAGAGAATAAATAAACATAAATATGGGGTATATTTACAATGGTGTTTGTTCTTCAGTGGTTGACCTTTTCTTGTGGCAACAGGTCACACATCTTGCTGCTGTGATGGCACACTGTGGTATTTCACCCAATATATATGGGAGTTTATCAAAATTGGGTTTGTTTTCAAATTCTTTCTGGGGCTGTGTAATCTGAGGGAAATATGTGTCTCTAATATGGTCATACATTTGGCAGGAGGTCAGGAAGTGCAGCTCAGCTTCCACCTCATTTTGTGTGCACATAGTCTGTCTTCTCTTGAGAGCCGGGTCTGCCTAGGGTAGCCTTTCTCAATAGCAAGGCTATGCTCACTGAGATTTAAATGTCAGGGCCCAGGTCTGACAGAATCTGTGCAGAAGATCTAGGTGCTGCTCTAGGTCCTCCTTGGTTGGGGACAGAAGCACCAGATCATCAGCAAAAAGTAGACATTTGACTTCAGATTCTAGTAGGGTGAGGCCGGGTCCTGCAGACTGTTCTAGTGCCCTCGCCAATTTTTTGATATATATGTTGAAGAGGGTGTGCCTTAAGCTGCATCCCTGTCTCACTCCACGGTCCTGTGGAAAGAAATGTGTGTGATTGGATTGGGGTGATCAGTCCTTGGTTCCAAATATTGGAGAATATGCCAGAGCTGAGGATGATGTTAAAGAGTTTAAGTATAGCCAATTGGAATGTGTGGTCTGTATATTTTATCATTTCATTTAGGATACCATCAACCCCACAGGCCTTTTTGGGTTGGAGGGTTTGTATTTTGTCCTGTAGTTCATGCAATGTAATTGGAGAATCCAGTGGGTTCTGGTATGTAGGGGGCAGTATTTTCACGGCCGGATGAAAAACGTACCCAATTTAAACAGGTTACTACTCTGGCCCAGAAACTAGAATATGCATATTATTAGTAGATTTGGATAGAAAACACTCTGACATTTCTAAAACTGTTTGAATGGTGTCTGTGAGTATAACATAACTCATATGGCAGGCAAAAACCTGATAAAAATCCAAGCAGGAAGTGGAAAGTCTGAGAATTGTAGTTCTTCTTTTGATTCTCTATCGAAACTACAGTGTCTGTGGGGTGACGTTGCACTTCCTAAGGCTTCCATTGGCTGTCAACAGCCTTCAGAAAGTGGTTTGAGCATTCTCCTGTCACTGGGCAGATAATAGGAGCTCAGTTACTGAGTGGACTGCCTGGAGACAAAGGGATTGGATATGCTCGGTCCCGCCAGCACGCCGTTCCATCATTTTCTTCTTGAATGAATATGCTATTGTCTGGATGGAATATTATCGCAATTTTATGTTAAAAATACCATAAAGATTGATTTTAAACAGCGTTTGACATGCTTCTAAGTACGGTAATGGAACATTTTGACTTTTTGTCTCTGGTACCGCGCTCGCACGGTATGCCTTTGGATAGTGACCTGAACGCACGAACAAAACGGAGGTATTTGGACATTAATATCGATTATTTCGAACAAAAACTAAATTTCTTGTGGAAGTAGCAGTCCTGGTAGTGCATTCTGACGAAGATCAGCAAAGGTAAGACAATATTTCTAATACTAATTTTGAGTTTAGGTTGCCCCGAACTAGGCGGGTGTCTGTATAGCTCGCTGTGATGGCTGAGCTATGTACTCAGAACATTGAAAAATGTGCTTTCTCCGTAAAGCTATTTTAAAATCTGACACAGCGGTTGCATCCAGGAGTAGTCTATCTATAATTCTTTAAATAATTGTTATCTATTTTGTCAACGTTTATGATGAGTATTTTTGTAAATTGATGTGCACATTCACCGGGGGTTTTGGTGGGAATACATTTTCTGAACATCACACGCCAATGTAAAATGCTGTTTTTGGATATAAATATGAACTTTATCGAACAAAACATACATGTATTGTGTAACATAATGTCCTAGGAGTGTCATCTGATGAAGATCGTCAAAGGTTAGTGCTTCATTTAGCTGTGTTTTGGGTTTTGTCCTTGCTTGGAAAATGGCTGTGTGATTATTTTTGTCTATGTACTCTCCTAACATAATCTAATGTTTTGCTTCCGCTGTAAAGCCTTTTTGAAATCGGACAATGTGGGTACATCAAGGAGAAGTGTATCTTTAAAATGGTGTAAAATATACTGCTCAAAAAAATAAAGGGAACACTTAAACAACACAATGTAACTCCAAGTCAATCACACTTCTGTGAAATCAAACTGTCCACTTAGGAAGCAACACTGATTGACAATACATTTCACATGCTGTTGTGCAAATGGAATAGACAACAGGTGGAAATTATAGGCAATAAGCAAGACACCCCCAATAAAAAAGTGGTTCTGCAGGTGGAGACCACAGACCACTTCTCAGTTCCTATGCTTCCTGGCTGATATTTTGGTCACTTTTGAATGCTGGCGGTGCTTTCACTCTAGTGGTAGCATGAGACGGAGTCTACAACCCACACAAGTGGCTCAGGTAGTGCAGCTCATCCAGGATGGCACATCAATGCGAGCTGTGGCAAGAAGGTTTGCTGTGTCTGTCAGCGTAGTGTCCAGAGCATGGAGGCGCTACCAGGAGACAGGCCAGTACATCAGGAGACGTGGAGGAGGCCGTAGGAGGGCAACAACCCAGCAGCAGGACCGCTACCTCCGCCTTTGTGCAAGGAGGAGCAGGAGGAGCACTGCCAGAGGCCTGCAAAATGACCTCCAGCAGGCCACAAATGTGCATGTGTCTGCTCAAACGGTCAGAAACAGACTCCATGAGGGTGGTATGAGGGCCCGACGTCCACAGGTGGGGGTTGTGCTTACAGCCCAACACCGTGCAGGACGTTTGACATTTGCCAGAGAACACCAAGATTGGCAAATTCGCCACTGGCGCCCTGTGCTCTTCACAGATGAAAGCAGGTTCACACTGAGCACGTGACAGACGTGACAGAGTCTGGAGACGCCGTGGAGAACGTTCTGCTGCCTGCAACATCCTCCAGCATGACCGGTTTGGTGGTGGGTCAGTCATGGTGTGGGGTGGCATTTCTTTGGGGGGCCGCACAGCCCTCTATGTGCTCGCCAGAGGTAGCCTGACTGCCATTAGGTACCGAGATGAGATCCTCAGACCCCTTGTGAGACCATATGCTGGTGTGGTTGGCCCTGGGTTCCTCCTAATGCAAGACAATGCTAGACCTCATGTGGCTGGAGTGTGTCAGCAGTTCCTGCAAGAGGAAGGCATTAATGCTATGGACTGGCCCGCCCGTTCCCCAGACCTGAATCCAATTGAGCACATCTGGGACATCATGTCTCGCTCCATCCACCAACTCCACGTTGCACCACAGACTGTCCAGGAGTTGGCAGATGCTTTAGTCCAGGTCTGGGAGGAGATCCCTCAGGAGACCATCCGCCACCTCATCAGGAGCATGCCCAGGCGTTGTAGGGAGGTCATATAGGCACGTGGAGGCCACACACACTACCGAGCCTCATTTTGACTTGTTTTAAGGACATTACATCAAAGTTGGATCAGCCTGTAGTGTCGTTTTCCACTTCAATTTTTAGTGTGACTCCAAATCCAGACCTCCATGGGTTGATAAATTGGATTTCCATTGATTATTTTTGTGTGATTTTGTTGTCAGCACATTCAACTATGTAAAGAAAAAAGTATTTAATAACATTATTTATTTCATTCAGATCTAGGATGTGTTGTTTAAGTGTTCCCTTTATTTTTTGAGCAGTGTTATATGTTTGAGAAAGTTGAATTATGACATTTTGTTGTTTTTGAATTTGCCGCCCTGATATTTCACTGGCTGTGTCCCGCAGCGTCCCACGTAGCCCATAGAAGTTAATAGTTGATTTTGAGATTTGATCATGTATATGTATATAGTGTTTTACAATTTTCCAAGAAATGGTTAGTCTATGGATTCTTCAATTACATTGAGCTGTCTCTCTGTGTTTCTCTCTCTGTCTCTCCCGGTCTCTCTCTCCCTGTCTCTCTGTCTCTCTCTGTCTCTCTCTCTCTCTCTCTCTGTCTCTCTCTCTCTGTCTCTCTTTCTGAGCCCTAGGACCATACCTCAGGACTACCTGGCCTGATGACCCCTGGCCGTCCCCGTGGTCGTGTTGCTGATCCAGTTTCTGCTGTTTTGCCTGTGGCTATGGAACCATGACCTGTTCACCAGATGTGCTACCTTGCACTGGACCTGCTGTTTTCGACCCCTCTCTCCTTCTCTACTGCACCTGCTGTATCGACCTCTGAATACTCGGCTATGAAAAGCCAACTGACATTTACTCCTGAGGTGCTGAACTGATGCACCCTCTACAACCACTGTGATTATTATTATCTGACCCTGCTGGTCATCTATGAACATTTGAACATCTTGAAGAACGATCTGGCCTTATTAATGGCCATGTACTCTTATAATCTCCACCCAGCATAGGCAGAAAAGGACTAGCCAACTCTCGGAGCCCGGTTCCTCTCTAGGTTCAGTTCAGTATTGATTTACATATAGTGTAAGTGTGAGGGTAGGGCTTATGGTTTAGGGGGTTAGGTAGTGGTTATAAATAATATTTGTTTAGTCAGTGAATACAGACCTGTGTGACTCAGAGGACACCACCACCACACGGGCGGGGGCGGAGCGTCGCAGCACTTCCTGTAGACACTGCACCAACAGGAAGTGACCTAGGTGGCAGACCTGGAAGGTGGACTCCAGGCCGTCCTCCGTCAGACGCCAAGGCTGGGTACACACCGCTGCGTTACATATCAGGATGTGTAGCGGCCTAAGGGGAAAGGAGAGGGACATACAGGCAATGAGACACTGAGGGACAGTATTACAAGGTATAGGCATTGTGACCTCTTCTCCACTCTGTAACCAGAGATCTAGGGAGAAGGAAAGAGTGATGGAGAAGGAAAGGAACAGAGAGGAAGACAGGAGGGAAAGAGAGAGGTGTGCTATTCCTGTGTGCAGCTGCTAGAGACAGGGTATTAGTAATATGATATACTGTATGTATACTGTATAGAGGGTTTCCTCTCTTACTCTCCCATGGTCTGACTGAGAGATACTGAATACAGTTGGACACCAGCCAACACCTTGAATAGTCATCATATCAACCAGAGAGAGAGAGAGAGAGAGAGAGAGAGAGAGAGAGAGAGGGGTAGACATAGGAAAACCTGGCTCCCTGTAGAGGAAAGGCTGTGCAACCACTGCAGATGAGGGACAGTGTCTGACAGACCAATCAACCTGCACATGTCCTCTACTGTATGCTTATTGTTATTGTTGAATGTATGGTTATTTTGACCCTTGGTTATTGTTGTTACTGTTGTCCCGTTGACAATTTTGATTCTCATTTTTATATTGTAAATATCCAAAATAAGCTTTGGCAATATGTACATTGTTTCGTCATGCCAATAAAGCGAATTGAATTGAAATTGAGAGGGAGAGAGAGAGAGTGGGGGGGGGGGAGAAAGAGGGGAGAGAGAGAGAGGGGAGGATTTGTCAAGAAATACTTCAATCAGTTATAGAACCCATAGCCCTCTATGGCTGTGAGGTTTTGCGTTGTACTTTGTGTACTTTGTGTACAACGCAAAACCCCAAACAATGCATGCAGAGCAGAATGAGGACTACACCCACTAGCGGGACGCCTAGCCCTGAAAGGTTATCAACATCCAGAAGTTGTGGGACGCCTAGCCCTGAAAGGTTATCAACATCCAGAAGTTGCGGGACGTCTAGCCCTGAAAGGTTATCAACATCCAGAAGTTGCGGGACACCTAGCCCTGAAAGGTTATCAACATCCAGAAGTTGTGGGATGTCTAGCCCTGAAAGGTTATCAATATACAGAAGTTGCGGGACGCCTAGCCCTGAAAGGTTATCAACATCCAGAAGTTGTGGGACGTCTAGCCCTGAAAGGTTATCAACATCCAGATGTTGCGGGACGTCTAGCCCTGAAAGGTTATCAACATCCAGAAGTTGCGGGACGCCTAGCCCTGAAAGGTTATCAATATCCAGAAGTTGCGGGACGCCTAGCCCTGAAAGGTTATCAATATCCAGAAGTTGCGGGACGTCTAGCCCTGAAAGGTTATCAATATCCAGAAGTTGCGGGACGTCTAGCCCTGAAAGGTTATCAACATCCAGAAGTTGCGGGACGCCTAGCCCTGAAAGGTTATCAACATCCAGAAGTTGTGGGATGTCTAGCCCTGAAAGGTTATCAACATCCAGAAGTTGCGGGACGCCTAGCCCTGAAAGGTTATCAATATCCAGAAGTTGTGGGACGCCTAGCCCTGAAAGGTTATCAATATCCAGAAGTTGTGGGACGCCTAGCCCTGAAAGGTTATCAATATCCAGAAGTTATGGGACGCCTAGCCCTGAAAGGTTATCAATATCCAGAAGTTGCGGGACGCCTAGCCCTGAAAGGTTATCAACATCCAGAAAAGAGCTGTTCAATTCTACAACCACCTAAAAGGAAGCGATGACCACACATTCCACCACAAAGCCTCACCTACAGAGAGATGAACCTAGAGAAGTTCTATCAGCCAGCTGGTTCTGGGGCTCTGTTCACAAACAGACTCCACACCAAGGGGCCAGGGTTCCAGTCTAGAAGCACTGTTGACTGCTCCTACATGTTTGCTTCGGTACTCTGGCCATGTCGGGCTGTGAGAGATCCTTGTCGGCGGCATCCCTCCAGCAACCTGGAAACCACGGTAACACTGGCGAACAATCCAAACACCCGCCAATTTTTTATTTCTTCTTAGAATTAATTACGAGGCCCAGGGCAGTTTGTGTACCCTGTGTTTAAGACTGCCTGCTGGATTCATTAAAAACTGGATGCTAGAAATTGAATGTGTGAATTGTTATGCATGGCTCTAATGATTCTTCCCTATAACACTGTTAGAGAGGACTGGAGTGAACATTCACCTTCAGGCCTCCTAACACACAGCACACACAGCACACACAGCACACACAGCTCACACAGCTCACACAGCTCACACAGCTCACACAGCTCACACAGCTCACACAGCACACACAGCTCACACAGCTCACACAGCTCACACAGCTCACACAGCACACACAGCTCACACAGCACACACAGCACACACAGCTCACACAGCACACACAGGGTTCATTACTGAGAGTCACACTCAGTCCACGCCAACTACAGAATGCTTACATATGCAAATCATACTCTACTGTGCTAAATACAGAATCTTTAAAAAACTCTTAGCTGCAGTGTTTAACCCAAAGTAAGAAGTCATCTTTAGATTGAATTCCAAATCCACTGCCTAAAATGTAACCAGCGTCAGTGACTTAATAGAGCCAGAGAACAGGTTTGTGGGTAATAAGAAAGCAGTGTTTGGACACACCTACTCATTCAAAGGTGTTTCTTTATTGTTTGCTATTTTCTACATTGTAGAATAATACTGAAGACATCCAAACTATGAAATAACACATATGGAATCATGTAGTAAGCAAAAAAAGTGTTCAACAAATCAAAATATATTTTATATTTGAGATTCTTCAAAGTAGCCACCCTTTGCCTTGATGACAGCTTTGCACACTCTTGGCATTCTCTCAACCAGCTACATGAGGTAGTCACGTGGACTGCATTTCAATTAACAGGTGTGCCTTGTTAAAAGTTAATTTGTGGAATTTCTTTCCTTCTTAATGCGTTTGAGACAGTTGTGTTGTGACAAGGTAGGGGTGGTATACAGAAGATATCCCTATTTGGTAAAAGACCAAGTCCATATTATGGCAAGAACAGCTCAAATAAGCTAAATTGATTGACATGAAGTAACAAAGTATTTGGAATACACTGCTAACTTGGTTTAAAAATGTTTAAAAAGGCTTCTAAAGTTTGTAATTTCTACATGTTTTTTTGTATGTTTTAACTTGATTTGCAATAACGAAAAATGAATCAACCCCTACAAAAATGTCCATTAATTATAATCCATATAATAATAATTCACATTTCCTGTTGCTGCAGGATTATTTTCCTGCTGTGAGAAACTGGTCAAATTAAGATAGGACATCTGTATGTAAGACCTCTTTCAGTTAGATATCAACAAACTTTCATAGATCCAAATTGTCCAAAAAAACTGTTGGTGATTTTACAGGTCAGTTAAAGAGGGACCACCAGTTAAAACCAGAACACAAGTTAGGCGAGAGCACTTGTCCTTAATGTGTAACTCTCAGAGCTCATAACCCCTCCTCCTCCTCAGAAGAGCAGACATCAGTTCCTAGCCCAGGGTCTCATCTTCATAACCACCGGTCTAATGAAGGTCTTTAATGGGTCTACTGCTGCTGGCCCGGTCGAACTGTTATCTTAGCGCTGGTCAAGCGGGGGTGTTAAGTACCAAACAGGGACAGATGAGTATATTGTATATTTAGTGTAACTAGCCCCTTTTGGCCTGATCTCTGACATCAATGATAACCTGCCTGGAGGAGGTGATTGGCTCTGTGTGCTGCTGGGCTCTGTCCAATGATCATTAACACAGGACTTTATTGGCCATACATGGACGGGAGCTGGAACAAATACACACACAGGGTAGAAATGTGTGTGTTTGCTGTGCCTGAAGACAAGCGTTCTCTAATATAGTTGTGGCAGTATCAGACAACTGCCCCATGCCATTCACAGCTCACAGACTCTCCTCTCCCCTCGACTCTGCTCTAACGTCCCCTGGGATGCCCCCACAAATATATTTTAGTGATTACATTTAGTTTTGATACTTAACATAAATCCCTTTAGAACCCATAGCGGCCACCAACTGTATTTCTTTAAATTACTATAGCGACCACCGACTGTATTTCTTTAAATTACTATAGCGGCCACCGACTGTATTTCTTTAAATTACTATAGCGGCCACCGACTGTATTTCTTTAAATTACTATAGCGGCCACCGACTGTATTTCTTTAAATTACTATAGCGGCCACCGACTGTATTTCTTTAAATTACTATAGCGGCCACCGACTGTATTTCTTTAAATTACTATAGCGGCCACCGACTGTATTTCTTTAAATTACTATAGCGGCCACCGACTGTATTTCTTTAAATTACTATAGCGGCCACCGACTCTATTTCTTTAAATTACTATAGCGGCCGTGAAAGGCTTTGTTTTTCTAACAATAACATATGTGTCAACATCGCAGTGCTAGCTGTGCCACTAGAGATCCTGGTTCGAGTCCAGGCTCTGTCACAGCCGGCCCGGACCGGGAGACCCATGGGATGGCGCACAATTGGCCCAGTGTCGTCCGGGTTAGGGGAGGGTTTGGCCGGCAGGGATGTTCTTGTCCCATTGCGCACTAGCAACTCCTGTGGCAGGCCGGGAGCAAATGCACAAAACACGGTCACCAGGTGTACGGTGTTCCCTCAGACACATTGGTGCAGCTGGCTTCCGGGTTAAGCGAGCAGTGTGTCAAGAAGCAGCGCGGCTTGGCAGGGTCGTGTTTCAGATGACACATGGCTCTCGACCTTCGCCTCTCCAGAGTCCGTACAGGAGTTGCAGCGAAGGGACAAGACTGTAACTACCAATTGGATACCACGAAATTGGGGACAAAAAGGGGTACAAAAAATATATATATAATTTAGACACCGGGTATGCTGTCATTTGTCTTTTCAACGGTTTTTAACTGCATTACTCAAAATGACAGCGCCGAAGCAGACATGTATTTTCACTGTGAATGATGTCGAGGTGAATGAAATAGGTAAACAGCAGATACACAGTGCCATCTGAAAGTATTCAGACCCCTTGACCTTTTCCATATTTTGTTACGTTACAGCCTTATTCTAAAATGGATTAAATAAATACAAATCCTCATCAATATACAACACAATACCCCATAAAGACAAAGCCAAAACAGGTTTTAAGAAATGTTTGCTAATTTATTACAAATAAAAAACTGAAATACCTTATTTACATAAGTATTCCCTTTGCTATGAGACTCAAAATTGAGCTCATGCGTGTCCTGTTCTATTGATCATCCTTGAGATGTTTCTACAACTTGATTGGAGTCCACCTGTGGTCAATTCAAGTGATTGGACATGATTTGGAAAGGCACACACCTGTCTATATAAGGTCCCACAGTTGACAGTGCATGTCAGAGCAAAAACCAAGCCATGAGGTTGAAGGAATTGTCCGTAGAGCTCAGAGACAGGATTGTGTTGAGGTACAAATCTGGGGAAGGGTACCAAAAAATGTCTGCAGCATTGAAGGTCTCCAAGAACACGGTGGCCTCCATCAAAATGGAAAAGGTTTGGAACCACCAAGACTCTTCCTAGAGCTGGTGGGGGTGTTTTTCATCGGCAGGGACTGGGAGACTAGTCAGGATCGAGGCAAAGATGAAGTACAGAGATCCTTGATGAAAACCTGCTCCACAGCGCTCAGGAACTCAGACTGGGACAAAGTTTCACCTTCCTACAAGACAAGACCCTAAGCTTACAGTCAAGACAACACAGGAGTGGCTTTGGGACAAGTCTCTGAATGTCCTTGAGTAGCCCAGCCAGAGCCCGGACTTAAACCTGATCTAACATCTCTGGAGAGACCTGAAAATAGCTGTGCAGCAACACTCCCCATCCAACCTGACAGAGTTTGAGAGGATCTACAGAGAAGAATGGGAGAATGTCCCCAAATAAAGGTGTGCCAAGCTTGTAGCGTCATACCCAAGAAGACTCAAGGCTGTAATTGCTGTCAAAGGTGCTTCAACAAAGTACTGAGTAAAGGGTCTGAATACTCATGTAAATGTGATATTTCACTTGTTTAGAGGAAGAGGAGTTAGAGATGATTGGAGGAATAGTGATGTGGAGCGAGGAGGGAGGAGTGGAGGGAGGAGTGGAGGGAGAGGAGAGTGGAGCGAGTGGAGAGTGGAGGGAGAGGAGAGTGGAGGGAGGAGTGGAGCGAGAGGAGAGTGGAGGGAGGAGTGGAGCGAGAGGAGAGTGGAGCGAGAGGAGAGTGGAGCGAGAGAAGAGTGGAGCGAGAGAAGAGTGGAGCGAGAGGAGAGTGGAGAGTGGAGCGAGAGGAGAGTGGAGCGAGAGGAGAGTGGAGCGAGAGGAAAGTGGAGCAAGAGGAGAGTGGAGCGAGAGGAGAGTGGAGCGAGAGGAGAGTGGAGCGAGAGAAGAGTGGAGCGAGAGGAGAGTGGAGAGTGGAGCGAGAGGAGAGTGGAGCGAGAGGAGAGTGGAGCGAGAGGAAAGTGGAGCAAGAGGAGAGTGGAGGGAGGAGTGGAGTGAGAGGAGAGTGGAGGGAGAGGAGAGTGGAAGGAGGAGTGGAGCGAGAGGAGAGAGGAGTGAGACGAGAGTGGAGCGAGAGGAGATTGGAGCGAGAGGAGAGTGGAGTGAGACGAGAGTGGAGCGAGAGGAGATTGGAGCGAGAGGAGAGTGGAGCGAGAGAAGAGTGGAGCGAGAGGAGAGTGGAGAGTGGAGCGAGAGGAGAGTGGAGCGAGAGGAGAGTGGAGCGAGAGGAAAGTGGAGCAAGAGGAGAGTGGAGGGAGGAGTGGAGTGAGAGGAGAGTGGAGTGGAGGGAGAGGAGAGTGGAAGGAGGAGTGGAGCGAGAGGAGAGAGGAGTGGAGCGAGAGGAGAGTGGAGCGAGAGGAGAGTGGAGGGATGGAGAGGAGAGTGGAGCGAGACGAGAGTGGAGGGAGGAGTGGAGCGAGAAGAGAGTGGAGCGAGAGGAGAGTGGAGTGAGACGAGAGTGGAGCGAGAGGAGATTGGAGCAAGAGGAGTGGAGGGAGGAGTGGAGCGAGAGGAGAGTGGAGGGAGGAGTGGAGCGAGAGGAGAGTGGAGGGAGGAGTGGAGCGAGAGGAGAGTGGAGCGAGAGGAGAGTGGAGCGAGAGTAGAGTGGAGGGAGAGGAGAGTGGAGTGGAGGGAGGAGTGGATCGAGAGGAGAGTGGAGGGAGAGGAACATGAGGGAGAGGAGGAAGAAAAGGATGAGGGGGAGGAGGAAGAAGAGGATGAAGGAGAGGAGGAAGAAGAGGATAAGGGAGAGGAGGAAGCAGAGGGAGAGGTGGAAGAAGAGGGAGGGGAAGACGGAGCGCACACAACCGAGACGCGAGCCTACATTTCCATGGCGTCTCTGCCCCACCATTCACCACCATTCACCCTTGTACCACACAGCCTGGGCCTAAAGTGACAGTGGCAGTGGTTTTGGAGTTGTTTTTAAAACTGGTAGGAACTTATATCTGTTCCAGAGCTTGACCATCTGATGAGCTTTTACAATGCTGGATGCACAGGCATAAAATGGTGGAAGTATGTGTTTTGGAGGATGCTCAACATTGCCATCATAAATGCATACATTGTGTGGGGGACCCTGCAAAGGCCCTTCTCAGAAACTGCAGGTACTGGACTCTGAAGGCCTTCAAAATGTAGCTTGTGAAGTCACTTTGTGATATGGCTAGTGGCAGGAATAGGGGAGCCAAGAGTGTTGTAACTGATTTGAAAGCAGGTTAAGTTTGAATGGCGCAAGAGAGGGTGTGCATCCGGAGTGGACACAAGGCAAAGAGTTGTAGATGTGTAGAAACCTCCTTTGGGTGCTAGACGTGTTCTGTGCCACTTTGCAGGATGGGGCCGTGCTTCCAGAAGTTCCATGACATGTTGTAGGCTAAATGCAAACACTAAAGTGACATTGTGAAATATGAAATTGTCATACAAATCTTTTAGTCTCTGAACAGTTGTGGTGTTTTGTATCTTCTCTCTTTATCTATCTAATACAGTCACTTAATTGTTGTCAAAGTAGGCTTTACATCAGGCCTGGTCTGTACTAAATCTTACTGAGAGAGGTTACCTACATTTTGAAATAGTCTTTGAATAGTTGTTTGCTTTTTTACATTGAACAATTCTTACTTCTGTAACAATCAAATAGCCTACTTTCTGTGGGTTTTGAAATACTTTCTAAATATTGTCCACTGGTCACATTTTGGATCATTGTTGTATTTACATGTAAATATGTATATTGGTGTATGTATAATATATTATACTTGGTACATTTTGAGAGAGTACTTTAGTCAAATGTACTACAATTTAAAAACTAGGGTGTTTTGTTGTGTTGAGTGTTAATCGTTTTTTGGTAGTGTCTACAAAATGGAAGGCAAAATGAGTGTCATTCCTATTGACATGAATGTTAAAACTAAGTTAACTTGTAATTGTCATTTGTTCTTTGTTTTTGAGCTTTGTCTGTTTGTTTGAAATGTGTGTGAAAACTCTCAGTGATCTACAGCAGCGTCCTAGAATTATATTGGGGTCTAAAGGGAGTGATTTTGGGTACTGAAACCACTGTGCATGTGGAATTTACTTACTTACTTTACACTAATGAACCTATTCAATCAAATGCTAAATATGGATACAATTATTTTTGAGTGATCCAAAAAACATCAGAATGTTTTCCTTAGTGTTCCAATCAAATGAATAAATAAAATAAAACATGTCACATGCTTGGTAAACAACAGACGTAGACGAACAGTGACATGCTTACTTACATACCCTTCTCAACAATGCAGAGAGAGAGATAAGAGACATAATAGAAAGATAATAGCACAAATAATAAATATGTGAGTAATGATAACGTGGCTACATACACAGGGTAACAGTACCGAGTTGATGTGCAGGGGTACGAGGTAATTAAGGTAGATTGGTCATTGATTGAATAGGTTCATTAGTGTAAAGTAAGTAAGTAACTGGATAGATAATAAACTGTAGCAGCAGAGAATGTGATGAGTAAAAGAGTTAGTGCATAAAGGGTCAATAGTTAACCAATAGCTACCCGGACTAACTATTTAGTAGTCTTATGGCCTGGGGGTAGAAGCTGTTCAGGGTCCTGTTGGTTCCAGACTTAGTGCATCGGTACCACTTGCCGTGCATTAGCAGAGAGAACAGTCTATGACTTGGGTGGCTGCAGTCTCTGACAATTTTTAGGGCCTTCCTCTGACACCACCTGGTATAGAGTTCCTGGATGGCAGGAAGCTTGGCCCTGGTGATGTACTGGGCCGTACGCACTACCCTCTGTAGCGCCTTGCAGTTGGATGCCAAGCAGTTGCCATACCAAGTGGTGATGCAGCCAGTCAAGATGCTCTCAATGGTGCAGCTGTGGAACATTTTGAGGACCTGAGGGCCCATGGAGGATCTTTTCAGCCTCCTGAGGGAGAAGAGGCATTGTCGTGCCATCTTCACAACTGTGCTGGTGTGTTTGAACCATGTTAATTCCTTAGGGATGTGGACACTGAGGAACTTGAAGCCCTCAACCCGCTCCACTACAGCCCTGACGATATGGACGGGGGGGTGCTGGGCTCTCTGTTTCCTGCAGTTCACGAACAGGTACTTTGTCTTGCTGACATTGAGGGAGAGGTTGTTGTCCTGGCACCACCCTGCCAGGTCACTGACCTCCTACCTATAGGCTGTCTCATCTTGGTCGGTGATCAAGCCAACCACCATTGTGTTATCAGCAAACTTAAAGACAGTGTTGGTGTCGTGCGCGGCCACGCAGTCGTGGGTGAACAGGGAGTACAGAAGGGAACTAAGCACACACCCCGGAGGGGCCCCCGTGTTGAGGGTCAACGTGGCGGATGTGTTGTTGCCTACCCTTACCACCGGGGGCGGCCTGTCAGGATGTCCAGGAACTAGTTGCAGAGGGAGGTGTCATGACGTTGGCCTGTGGGTAAGATTTATGACCCCCCCATAAATACCTTTCTCCCTTCCCTCTCTCTCTGACTCTACTGAAGGACTCTTGAATAGCCTTTGTTAAACATAGAGAGTCTGGGAACATCAAACAAGTGGGGGGAAAGGAACAATATTTCGGTAATAGAACCAGTTGAAAATATGCATTGGTACTTAAACAACCTGTTAGGGATAGGGGGCAGTATTTTCACGTCCGGATAAAAAACATACCGATTTAATCTGGTTACTACTCCTGCCCAGAATCTGGAATATGCATATAATTAGTAGATTTGGATAGAAAACACTCTAAAGTTTCTAAAACTGTTTGAATGGTGTCAGTGAGTATAACAGAACTCATATGGCAGGCCAAAACCTGAGAAGAAAGTGGAAGGAGAGCTCTCCAGTCTCTGGGCGAAAAACAGCAGGGGTTTTTGTGAGTGGTCCTTCTGAGAACAATGACACTGGAGCGCGCATGCACGAGACGACTCCATGTTTTACTTTCAGTGTTTGAACGAATACAACGTTGCCCGGTTGGAATATTATTGCTATTTTACGAGAAAAATCGCATAAAAATGTATTTTAAACAGCGTTTGACATGCTTCGAAGTACGGTAATGGAATATTTTGACATTTTTTGTCACGAAATGCGCCGGCGCGTCACCCTTCGGATAGTTATCTGAACGCAAAAACAAAACGGAGCTATTTGGATATAACTATGGATTATTTCGAACCGAAACAACATTTGTTGTTGAAGTAGAAGTCCTGGGAGTGCATTCTGACGAAGAACAGCAAAGGTAATCCAATTTTTCTTATAGTAAATCTGAGTTTGTTGAGGGCCAAACTTGGTGGGTGTCAAAATAGCTAGCCGTGATGGCCGGGCTATGTACTCAGAATATTGCAAAATGTGCTTTCACCGAAAAGCTATTTTAAAATCGGACACCGCGATTGCATAAAGGAGTTCTGTATCTATAATTCTTAAAATAATTGTTATGTATTTTGTGAACGTTAATCGTGAGTAATTTAGTAAATTCACCGGAAGTTTGCGGTGGGTATGCTAGTTCTGAGCATCACATGCTAATGTAAAAAGCTGTTTTTTGATATAAATATGAACTTGATTGAACAAAACATGCATGTATTGTATAACATAATGTCCTAGGAGTGTCATCTGATGAAGATCATCAAAGGTTAGTGCTGCATTTAGCTGTGGTTTTGGTTTTTGTGACATATATACTTGCTTTGAAAATGGCGCTGTGTGATTATTTTTTGGGAGGGTACTCTCCTGACATAATCTAATGTTTTGCTTTCGCTGTAAAGCCTTTTTGAAATCGGACAGTGTGGTTAGATTAACGAGAGTCTTATCTTTAAAATGGTGTAAAATAGTCATATGTTTGAGAAATTGAAGTTATAGCATTTTTGAGGTGTTTGTAATTCGCGCCACGCTATACTATTGGATATTGGTGAGGCGTTCCGCTAGCGGAACGTCTGTCCCTAACAGGTTTTAATGAATGTGATGTCAGTTCGGTTGTCATCTGAGACATTATGACTGATGACAGGACGACATAAACTGTATCTGGGAAAGTCTACACATTATAGTTATCAGGTTCACATGGAATTGTTGTGCAATTTAAATGCATTTAAATGAAACTATTTGTGAAAAGATTAAACGTAATTTTAGCTTCCAAATGAGAGAATTGGGTTTTCATAAGGTTAGAGCTCTGCTCAATCAGTGGCCCGCCCCTGTGAAGAGACATGGGTTATAAACTATGAAACACACCCTTCTCTCCCTCCACTATATAAGCCCTTGACGAAAATGTAACCTCCGGTTCCGAGGACGATAGGACGACGGTCAATACGTTAAAAAGGACTAACATGTCAACTACAGAACTAAGCCAACCTCAGCGTGAGCTTTGGTTGTGAATGGTATGAACTTTGAACTCTTATTCACTAAAGAAATGAGACCTCCTAGCCGTTGAGTTAGCAACAGCAGCTGTAAACGTGGGCTAGGAAAGGACGGACGACGTATCCAGTCTAATACACAATGAAGATACTACAACGTATCCAATTTGCCACCAGAGACATTCTTCCGAGGACAGGAAGATCTCTGTTGGCCAACACGGCCAGCATCTACGACCAACCTACGGAAGCGCAGCTCAGAGTAAATATTTATTTCATTTTCCTTTTCCAAATGGGCGGTAATTTAGAATGCATAAGATACTGTATTTACGATAGCACAGCTTCTCCCTTTGTTCCTCAGTCTTCCCGCTCTTTCATTTAAGCCCAACCCCCTCTCTTTGTGTAACAAGCCATCATACAGGTTCCGTCCACCAGGGACGTTTTCTGTATGACATAATCTGCATTCTGTGTATATGTAATTCTGTGTGATTAGTTAGGTATTTAGTAAATAAATAATTATACCCAATTTTGTATATCTGATTCAACTTGTTAGCCAGGGTTCGTGAAGATAACCAAGAATGTACAACTTTCAGATGAGACTGAAATAAGGTGAGGATTAATATTGACTGCTATTGATGTAAAATATTACTAGGTCTTTCAGAGTTTATTCGGAAGGTAACAGCTCTCTAAACACTCTTTCGTGGTGCCCCGACTTTCTATTTAATTACATTTACATGATTAGCTCAATCAGGTAATATTAATTACAGAGAAAGGACTTTATAGAATAGCATGTCATATCACTTAATCCGGCATAGCCAAAGACCCGACAGAGGTGTTTAGTCCCAGGGTCCTTAGCTTGGTGATGAGCTTGGAGGGCACTATGGTGTTGAACGCTGAACCATATTCAATTAACAGCATTTTCACATAGGTATTCCTTTTGTCCAGGTGTGAAAGGGCAGCGTAGAGTGCAATAGAGATTGCATCATCTGTGGATCTGTTGGGGCGGTATGTAAATTGGAGTGAGTCCATTCTGTCTGGGATGATGGTGTTGATGTGAGCCATGACCAGCCTTTCAAAACACTTCATGGCTACAGATGTGAGTGCTACGGGTCAGTAGTCATTTAGACAAGTTACCTTAGTGTTCTTGGTCACAGGGACTATGGTGGTCTGCTTGAAACATGTACAGTGAGGGAAAAAAGTATTTGATCCCCTGCTGATTTTGTACGTTTGCCCACTGACAAAGAAATGATCAGTCTATCATTTTAATGGTAGGTTTATTTGAACAGTGAGAGACAGAATAACAACAAAAGAATCCAGAAAAACAAATGTAAAAAATGCTATAAAATGATTTGCATTTTAATGGGGGAAATAAGTATTTGACCCCTCTGCAAAACATGACTTAGTACTTGGTGGCAAAACCTTTGTTGTCAATCACAGAGGTCAGACGTTTCTTGTAGTTGGCCACCAGGTTTGCACACATCTCAGGATGTATTTTGTCCCACTCCTCTTTGCAAATCTTCTCCAAGTCATTAAGGTTTCGAGGCTTACGTTTGGCAACTCGAACCTTCAGCTCCCTCCACAGATTTTCTATGGGATTAAGGTCTGGAGACTGGCTAGGCCACTCCAGGACCTTAATGTGCTTCTTCTTGAGCCACTCCTTTGTTGCCTTGGCCGTGTGTTTTGGGTCATTGTCATGCTGGAATACCCATCCACGACCCATTTTCAATGCCCTGGCTGAGGGAAGGAGGTTCTCACCCAATATTTTATGGTACATGTCCATCGTCCCTTTGATGCGGTGAAGTTGTCCTGTCCCCTTAGCAGAAAAACACCCCCAAAGCATAATGTTTCCACCTCCATGTTTGACGGTGGGGATGGTGTTCTTAGGGTCATAGGCAGCATTCCTCCTTCTCCAAACACGGAGAGTTGAGTTGATGCCAAAGAGCTCCATTTTGGTCTCATCTGACCACAACACTTTCACCCAGTTGTCCTCTGAATCATTCAGATGTTCATTGGCAAACTTCAGACGGGCATGTATATGTATTCTTGAGCAGGGGGACCTTGCGGGCGCTGCAGGATTTCAGTCCTTCACGGCGTAGTGTGTTACCAATTGTTTTCTTGGTGACTATGGTCCCAGCTGCCTTGAAATCCTTGACAAGATCCTCCCGTTTAGTTCTGGGCTGATTCCTCACCGTTCTCATGATCATTGCAACTCCACGAGGTGAGATCTTGCATGGAGCCCCAGGCCGAGGGAGATTGACAGTTCTTTTGTGTTTCTTCCATTTGCGAATAATCGCACCAACTGTTGTCACCTTCTCACCAAGCTGCTTGGCGATGGTCTTGTAGCCCTATCCAGCCTTGTGTAGGTCTACAATCCTGTCCCTGACATCCTTGGAGAGCTCTTTGGTCTTGGCCATGGTGGAGAGTTTGGAATCTGATTGATTGATTGCTTCTGTGGACAGGTGTCTTTTATACAGGTAACAAACTGAGATTAGGAGCACTCCCTTTAATCTCAGCTCGTTACCTGTATAAAAGACACCTGGGAGCCAGAAATCTTTCTGATTGAGAGGGGGTCAAATACTTATTTCCCTCATTAAAATGCATATCAATTTATAACATTTTTGACATGGGTTTTACTGGATTTTTTGTTGTTGTTATTGTCTCTCACTGTTCAAATAAACCTACCATTAAAATGATAGACTGATCATATCTTTGTCAGTGGGCAAACGTTCAAAATCAGCAGGGGATCAAATACTTTTTTCCCTCACTGTAGGTATTACAGACTGGGTCAGAGAGAGATAGAAAATGTCAGTGAAGACACTTGCCAGCTGGTCAGCGCATGCTCTGGGTAGGCGTCCTGGTAATCCATCTGACCCTGTTGCCTTGTGAATGTTAACCTGTTTAAAGGTCTTACTCACATCGACTACGGAGAGTGTGGAACCCTGGGGCAGTTCATATTGCTACAGTAAAAGCTCATAGGAATAAACAGACATAACAGGTTACTTACAGTTTCTTGGTCTTGAAGGAGTCAGCGAACTCTCTGACACTGCGGAGAGAGGCCAGGTCCAACATCATGGCCTCCAACCTGGCCTTGTGCTGCAGAGAGAACAGACAACACACAATACGTTTATCATCATCCTCCTCATCATCAACATCATGAAGTTTGGTATGACACAAACACTAGCTCCTCCAGAAGCAACCATCTGCTGATGTTGAGTTAGACCAGACCGACTGCAGACGGCTCCAGATCTGATGAGACATTATGACCACAGCTCAACTACAGCAGACAGGTTCACATTTCTCTCAGGCTGTTGATGGTTCCTGACATGCTCGTGGTTCTGTGTAAATGCTCATGGTTCTGTGTAAATGTTCATGGTTCTGTGTAAATGTTCATGGTTCTGTGTAAATGCTCATGGTTCTGTGTAAATGTTCATGGTTCTGTGTAAATGCTCATGGTTCTGTGTAAATGTTCATGGTTCTGTGTAAATGCTCATGGTTCTGTGTAAATGTTCGTGGTTCTGTGTAAATGCTCGTGGTTCTGTGTAAATGCTCGTGGTTCTGTGTAAATGCTCGTGGTTCTGTGTAAATGCTCGTGGTTCTGTGTAAATGTTCATGGTTCTGTGTAAATGCTCGTGGTTCTGTGTAAATGCTCGTGGTTATGTGTAAATGCTCATGGTTCTGTGTAAATGCTCGTGGTTCTGTGTAAATGCTCGTGGTCCTGTGTAAATGCTCGTGGTTCTGTGTAAATGCTCATGGTTCTGTGTAAATGTTCATGGTTCTGTGTAAATGCTCGTGGTTCTGTGTAAATGCTCGTGGTTATGTGTAAATGCTCGTGGTTATGTGTAAATGCTCATGGTTCTGTGTAAATGCTCATGGTTCTGTGTAAATGCTCGTGGTTATGTGTAAATGCTCGTGGTTATGTGTAAATGCTCGTGGTTCTGTGTAAATGCTCATGGTTCTGTGTAAATGCTCGTGGTTATGTGTAAATGCTCGTGGTTATGTGTAAATGCTCATGGTTCTGTGTAAATGTTCATGGTTCTGTGTAAATGTTCATGGTTCTGTGTAAATGCTCGTGGTTCTGTGTAAATGCTCGTGGTTCTGTGTAAATGCTCATGGTTCTGTGTAAATGTTCATGGTTCTGTGTAAATGCTCGTGGTTCTGTGTAAATGCTCGTGGTTCTGTGTAAATGCTCATGGTTCTGTGTAAATGTTCATAGTTCTGTGTAAATGCTCGTGGTTATGTGTAAATGCTCGTGGTTATGTGTAAATGCTCATGGTTCTGTGTAAATGCTCATGGTTCTGTCTGTCCATGTGTAGCTCATCACACACCATATGCTGGTGGACAGGGAGAGGAGAGGATGAGAGAAGCGGTGAACAATAGATGACTGTACAGCTGAATGCGTACCTGCATTTACACACCGAATACAGACTATTCATTATCTACTCTATCACACTGGATCAGTCTACAGACTATTCATTATCTACTCTATCACACTGGATCAGTCTACAGACTATTCATTATCTACTCTATCACACTGGATCAGTCTACAGACTATTCATTATCTACTCTATCACACTGGATCAGTCTACAGACTATTCATTATCTACTCTATCACACTGGATCAGTCTACAGACTATTCATTATCTACTCTATCAGTCTGGATCAGTCTACAGACTATTCATTATCTACTCTATCACACTGGATCAGTCTACAGACTATTCATTATCTACTCTATCAGTCTGGATCAGTCTACAGACTATTCATTATCTACTCTATCACACTGGATCAGTCTACAGACTATTCATTATCTACTCTATCACACTGGATCAGTCTACAGACTATTCATTATCTACTCTATCAGTCTGGATCAGTCTACACACCCAGCTGATCCTGTCAGATATGTATTACCAGAGAGAGAGAGAAACCTTGGGGGAGGCGAGGGAGGCCCAACCAAATCATCACAAAACAAAAAGAAAAATATATCACCTATTGGAAAGACACCACAAAAAAATCTAAGTAAACTTCAATGCTATTTGGTTCTAAACAGACAGTACTTGGTGGCAGACTATCTGACCACTGTGACTGATACACAACTGAGGAAAACACTGACTAAGTACAGACTCAGAGAGGACAGTCTGGCTATAGACCGTTCATCACAGACAAACCTGGCTGCCCAGAGAGGACAGTCTGGCTATAGAGACCGTTCATCACAGACAAACCTGGCTGCCCAGAGAGGACAGTCTGGCTATAGAGACCGGTCGTCACAGACAAACCTGGCTGCCCAGAGAGGACAGTCTGGCTATAGAGACCGGTCGTCACAGACAAACCTGGCTGCCCAGAGAGGACAGTCTGGCTATAGAGACCGGTCGTCACAGACAAACCTGGCTGCCCAGAGAGACAGTCTGGCTATAGAGACCGGTCGTCACAGACAAACCTGGCTGCCCAGAGAGGACAGTCTGGCTATAGAGACCGGTCGTCACAGACAAACCTGGCTGCCCAGAGAGGACAGTCTGGCTATAGAGACCGGTCGTCACAGACAAACCTGGCTGCCCAGAGAGGACAGTCTGGCTATAGAGATCGGTCGTCACAGACAAACCTGGCTGCCCAGAGAGGACAGTCTGTGCTCACTCTGCTCCAGGGGAAAGGTAGAGACAGCTGCATTTCCTATTACACTGTGACAAATACTCAGACCTAAGAGAACATTTCTTTCCGAAAATTATAATTCAATACAAAGAATTTGAAACTATAAAAGATGAAGAAAAAAATCAAATATTTATTGGGTGAAAAGCCAAAATGTGCAGTTTTGGCAGCCAAATATGTGTCCTCCTGCCACAACCTGAGGGACAGCCAGTGAAAAGTGCAATGTAATGTGGATAATATTTCCCATCTTGTTTAGTTTTGTTTTTCATACCAGGTCATGTGTCTTCTCAGTCATGTTGACACTGGTCTACTACCATTGTTTTAATGTATTGTTGTTCTGATTAATATTGTTGTTGTAGTTGTTGATGGTAATCCCATGTCCACTACTACTATTATTATTGCTGTTGGTCCCACCATTTATTTATATATATTTTTTCTCGATATGTATACTTTGACAATGTAAGTAATAATGAACTTGCCATGTCAATAAAGTCAATTGAATTTAGAGAGACGAGACGAGACGAGACGAGACGAGACGAGACGAGAAGAGAAGAGAAGAGAAGAGAAGAGAAGAGAAGAGAAGAAGAAAGAGAAGAGAAGAGAAGAGAAGAGAAGAGAAGAGAAGAGAAGAGAAGAGAAGAGAAGAGAGAAGAGAGAAGAGAAGAGAAGAGAAGAGAAGAGAAGAGAAGAGAAGAGAAGAGAAGAGAAGAGAAGAGAAGAGAAGAGACGAGACGAGACGAGACGAGACGAGACGAGACGAGAGAGAGAGAGAGAGAGAGAGAGAGAGAGAGACGGAGAGAGAGAGACGGAGAGAGAGAGAGAGAGAGAGAGAGTGTAAATGGTCCGTCAGACTCATCCTCACACCTGAGAGAGACATCACTCCTGTGATCCCCACGGTCTGGGATTAGGAATATCAGTTATTCCTGATGCACACTTTCCCCGCTGTCCCTAGAGAACACTGTCAGCTCACATTACCCCAGGAAGAGTGTTCCACGCTCCGCTTTCCGATTCCGACTCCCTGACAGCCTTTCCCACATCTCGTCTCTAACCCAGGAATGTCATAAGGGAATGACTTTCCTTCATGCATCTGTCTCTGTAGAGAGTAACTGTAGAGAGTAACTGTAGAGAGTAACTGTAGAGAGTAACTGTAGAGAGTAACTGTAGATGACAGCCACAGCAAGGACTCATATGGAACAATACCCAACCAAGCACGCCAAGGGTTAACAGCTCCTTCATATTTCAGGTACACTTTTCAGGCATTTTACACTCGCATTTTTACTGCCCCTATGAGTATTAATACATTCACATTCTCACACACACACACACACACACACACACACACACACACACACACACACACACACACACACACACACACACACACACACACACACACACACACACACACAAACACACACACACACACACACACACACACCCTCAATGCTGTGACTCAAGGGTAAAACCATACCAGCGTAGAATGATCTACTCTAGGGGTGGGAAACTCATTTGCCCTGGGGGCTGCATTCTGTCTTCAACGAGGTCCGGAGGACCGCACTGAAAACCTGTTATATTTTATTGGTGTCAAAATTTGCTAAAATTGTCCTCTATCCATAATCTTTGGAATGTTCAATGCTTCCTGGCTGTCTAGTGATTCTTCGCGGGCTGGACAGAATGTAGGTCCTTTACCTCACGGTTTCCATTTGGTTTCAGTCATTTTAAAGTATATTGAGTTATTTTTGTCTTTACTCAAACCACAGCGGATCTGACCCAGAATGGTTCTCCTGATGCTTTATATAGCATTACAGGGCTGCGATCCCACAACGTGAAGGAGGTTATTATGGCCATTACAGAAGTCTGATTATAGAGGATCTGTTTCCTGTCATCTACAAACAGCACTAATCACAGGTAAGACAGGATATAATCAGCTCATTTATGACCCCAGAAATGTGACACACACACACACACACCCACGGTCTATGCCTCCCTCGCCTCCCCCACTAGAGTCTGGTTCCTCTCAAGGTTGCCTCCCACCTTGAGGGTTTTTCCTGAACACTTATGTATCCTTGTTCTGAGGGGTTCAGGCCAGGGTTGCTGTTAAAGCACTTTGGGACAAACATATTTTTACATAAAAGGCTCAATATGAATACAATATGAGAGAGAAAGAGATGGAGGGATGGAGTGGGTATGGGGGTACTATAGCAAATCCAGCAGAGGGAGAGGGGCAGCATGACTTCTAACCCTCCCTCCTCCCACCCTACCGGTCCTCCCTCCTCCTCCCACCCTACCGGTCCTCCCTCCTCCTCCCACCCTACCGGTCCTCCCTTCTCCTCCCCACCCTACCGGTCCTCCCTCCTCCTCCCACCCTACCGGTCCTCCCTTCTCCTCCCACCCTACCGGTACTCCCTCCTCCTCCCACCCTACCGGGTCCTCCCTCCTCCTCCCACCCTACCGGTCCTCCCTCCTCCTCCCACCATACCGTCCTCCCTCCTCCTCCCACCTACCGGTCCTCCCTGTCTCCTCCCACCCTAACCGGGTACCTACTCCTCCTCCTCCCACCCTACCGTACCTCCCCCTCCTCCCACCCTACCGGTCCTCCTCCTCTCCACCCTACCGTCCTCCCGCCTCCTCCCACCCTACCGGTCCTCCCTCCTCCTCCCACCCTACCGGTCCTCCCTCCTCCTCCCACCCTCCCGGTCCTCCCTTCTCCTCCCACCCTACCGGTCCTCCCTTCTCCTCCCACCCTACCGGTCCTCCCTCCTCCTCCCACCCTACCGGTCCTCCCTTCTCCTCCCACCCTACCGGTCCTCCCTCCTCCTCCCACCCTACCGGTCCTCCCTCCTCCTCCCACCCTACCGGTCCTCCCTCCTCCTCCCACCCTACCGGTCCTCCCTCCTCCTCCCACCCTACTGGTCCTCCCTCCTTCTCCCTACCTGCCTGCCTACCCTCCCCATACAGATTGAGATCTTGTGAAGAAAATAAAGTTTATTGCCTGGAAAGAGGGGGAAAGCATGTAAAAAGCATTAAGCGATGGAGGTGAACAATTAGACAGATGGCCAGGGTTCTGAAGGAGAGAAGGGGGGGGAAAGAAAGAGGGAAAGAGAGAGAGAGAGAGAGAGAGAGAGAGGGAGAACATGGCACAAACATTCAGGAGTTTTACGAGGAGGCTGACAATTGGTGGTCTCTTGAAGGGTGTTGGGGAAGTAAGACTTACTGCACTACAGCAGACAGGTTAAATACTACTGGGAAAGTCATTCCTCTGACTTTGGCTGAACACTCCTCATGAAATAATGGTTTTAGCTAAAACAGAATGACAAAGGCAGTGCATTGACATCCATTAGGGAGAAGCCTGACAGAGCATGGTGTCTGTCTGTGTGGGTCGGTCGGTCTGTCTGTCTGCCACATGGTGAGGACTCAAGGCACAAGTTCACCATGACGACAACACAAGCATCAGACCACCATACAGACCACCATACCCTTCTCCCTCTCCCCCCAACACCAGTCACCCCTAGAGAACAGCTCTCTAACATACCTGTCACCGTTTTGACTTTCACAACATTTCACTCCTGGAGAGAGGAGGGATGGAGAGAGGAGGGATGGAGAGAGGAGGGATGGAGAGAGGAGGGATGGAGAGAGGAAAGAGATTGGGCCTGCCCCTTCCTGTTCAATAAGGAACTAGACCACTCTACCAACCTCACACACACACACACACACACACACACACACACACACACACACACACACACACACACACACACACACACACACACACACACACACACACACACACACACACACACACCACTGACCCCTTTAATAGTGTTGAAGCCAGCCCTAATGGAGCTAGTGGAACGGGCAAATAATCCCCTAGGATAATGCACTAGCTCCCGCTCACTGGTCTCACACTCCTCTCCTCACCCCGTACTGCCCCTCTCCTCACCCCGTGCTGCCCCTCTCCTCAACCCGTACTGCTCCTCTCCCCACCCCGTGCTGCCCCTCTCCTCACCCCGTACTGCCCCTCTCCTCATCCCGTACTGCCCCTCTCCTCACCCCGTGCTGCCCCTCTCCTCACCCCGTACTGCCCCTCTCCTCATCCCGTACTGCCCCTCTCCTCACCCCGTGCTGCCCCTCTCCTCACCCCGTACTGCCCCTCTCCTCATCCCGTCCTTGCTCTCTCCTCAACCCGTGCTGCCCCCTCTCCTCACCCCGTCCTGCCCCTCTCCTCACCCCGTGCTGCCCCTCTCCTTACCCCGTGCTGCCCCTCTCCTCATCCCGTGCTGCCCCTCTCCTCACCCCGTACTGCCCCTCTCCTCACCCCGTACTGCACCTCTCCTCACCCCGTGCTGCCCCTCTCCTCACCCCGTGCTGCCCCTCTCCTCACCCCGTGCTGCCCTCTCCTCACCCCGTACTGCCCCTCTCCTCGTGCTGCCCCTCTCCTCACCCCGTACTGCCCCTCTCCTCACCCCGTACTGCCCCTCTCCTCACCCCGTCCTGCCCCTCTCCTCACCTCGTGCTGCCCCTCTCCTCACCCCATACTGCTCCTCTCCTCACCCCGTGCAGCCCCTCTCCTCACCCCGTGCTGCCCCTCTCCTCACCCCGTGCTGCCCCTCTCCTCACCCCGTGCTGCCCCTCTCCTCATCCCGTGCTGTTCCTCTCCTAACCCCGTGCTGCCCCTCTCCTCACCCCGTACTGCCCCTCTCCTCACCCCATACTGCCCCTCTCCTCACCCCATACTGCCCCTCTCCTCACCCCATACTGCCCCTCTCCTCACCCCATACTGCCCCTCTCCTCACCCCATACTGCCCCTCTCCTCACCCCATACTGCCCTCTCTCCTCACCCCATACTGCCCCTCTCCTCACCCCATACTGCCCTCTCTCCTCACCCCATACTGCCCCTCTCCTCACCCCATACTGCCCCTCTCCTCACCCGTGCTGCCCTCTCTCCTCACCCCATACTGCCCTCTCTCCTCACCCCATACTGCCCCTCTCCTCACCCCATACTGCCCTCTCTCCTCACCCCGTGCTGCCCCTCTCCTCACCCCGTACTGCCCCTCTCCTCATCCCGTACTGCCCCTCTCCTCACCCCGTGCTGCCCCTCTCCTCACCCCGTACTGCCCCTCTCCTCATCCCGTCCTTGCTCTCTCCTCAACCCGTGCTGCCCCTCTCCTCACCCCGTCCTGCCCCTCTCCTCACCCCGTGCTGCCCCTCTCCTTACCCCGTGCTGCCCCTCTCCTCATCCCGTGCTGCCCCTCTCCTCACCCCGTACTGCCCCTCTCCTCACCCCGTACTGCACCTCTCCTCACCCCGTGCTGCCCCTCTCCTCACCCCGTGCTGCCCCTCTCCTCACCCCGTACTGCCCCTCTCCTCACCCCGTACTGCCCCTCTCCTCGTGCTGCCCCTCTCCTCACCCCGTACTGCCCCTCTCCTCACCCCGTACTGCCCCTCTCCTCACCCCGTCCTGCCCCTCTCCTCACCTCGTGCTGCCCCTCTCCTCACCCCATACTGCTCCTCTCCTCACCCCGTGCTGCCCCTCTCCTCACCCCGTGCTGCCCCTCTCCTCACCCCGTGCTGCCCCTCTCCTCATCCCGTGCTGTTCCTCTCCTAACCCCGTGCTGCCCCTCTCCTCACCCCGTACTGCCCCTCTCCTCACCCCATACTGCCCCTCTCCTCACCCCATACTGCCCCTCTCCTCACCCCATACTGCCCCTCTCCTCACCCCATACTGCCCTCTCTCCTCACCCCATACTGCCCCTCTCCTCACCCCATACTGCCCTCTCTCCTCACCCCATACTGCCCCTCTCCTCACCCGTGCTGCCCTCTCTCCTCACCCCATACTGCCCTCTCTCCTCACCCCATACTGCCCCTCTCCTCACCCCATACTGCCCCTCTCCTCACCCCATACTGCCCCTCTCCTCACCCCATACTGCCCTCTCTCCTCACCCCATACTGCCCCTCTCCTCACCCCATACTGCCCCTCTCCTCACCCCATACTGCCCCTCTCCTCACCCCATACTGCCCTCTCTCCTCACCCCATACTGCCCCTCTCCTCACCCCATACTGCCCTCTCTCCTCACCCCATACTGCCCCTCTCCTCACCCCATACTGCCCCTCTCCTCACCCCATACTGCCCCTCTCCTCACCCGTGCTGCCCCCACCACTACTGTTCAGGAGTAGTGGAGAGAAATATGCCGATGGGGGATGAGGAAGAGATAGAGAAGATATGAGAGTATATTATATAATTATTTGAGAACAAATAAATAAACTATTTAAGTAATCCCAAGCCATTTAAGAGCAGATAATACAAAGGGGATCCCTCTAAGCTACAGTAGTAATGATGTGTGTTCATACCAAGTTCTATGTGTGAAAGTGAGCAAGCAGAGAAGTCCTCATGTGAAAAGGGCACCTTATAAAAGCATTTAAGAGAGCTGGCTTTGACCAGCTCATTTAGCTCATTCCTCCATGACCTTGTCCTGACCACATCACTCTAAATTGGTCATCAGCTTTTAAATCTGTACTTGATCAGAGATATATTTTGGGGAGAAAGAGAAAATGTGGGAAGAGGGAGGAGGGAAAAGGCAGCACGAACTGGTCATAAATCATCCTATCAGAATGATGACGTTCCTTCATAAATACCCACCAATCACCTCTCCACCTGGCTGGGTCACATACACACACCTCTCCACCTGGCTGGGTCACATACACACACCTCTCCACCTGGCTGGGTCACACACACTCCTCTCCACCTGGCTGGGTCACACACACACACACACCTCTCCACCTGGCTGGGTCACACACATACACCTCTCCACCTGGCTGGGTCACATACACACACACCTCTCCACCTGGCTGGGTCACACACACACACACCTCTCCACCTGGCTGGGTCACATACACACACCTCTCCACCTGGCTGGGTCACATACACACACCTCTCCACCTGGCTGGGTCACACACACAAACACACCGCTCCACCTGGCTGGGTCACACACCTCTCTACACCTGGCTGGGTCACACACACACACACCTCTCCACCTGGCTGGGTCACATACACACACACCTCTCCACCTGGCTGGGTCACATACACCTCTCCACCTGGCTGGGTCACACACACACACACACACACACACACCTCTCCACCTGGCTGGGTCACACACACACACACACACACACACACACACACACACCTCTCCACCTGGCTGGGTCACACACACACACACCTCTCCACCTGGCTGGGTCACACACACACACACACCTCTCCACCTGGCTGGGTCACACACACACACACACACCTCTCCACCTGGCTGGGTCACACACACAAACACCTCTCCACCTGGCTGGGTCACACACACACACACCTCTCCACCTGGCTGGGTCACATACACACACACCTCTCTACCTGGCTGGGTCACACACACACACACCTCTCTACCTGGCTGGGTCACACACACACCTCTCTACCTGGCTGGGTCACACACACAC
>NC_042963.1:33553396-33558718 GCF_901001165.1 Salmo trutta
TCAAATTAAAGCTGACAGTCTGCACTTTAACCTCATAGTCATTGTATCATTTCAAATCCAAAGTGCTGGAGAACAGAGCCAAAACAACAACAAATTTGTCACTGTCCCAATACTTTTGGAGCCTACTGAAGTTGTATGTGTCTAAAATATCAGTATAGGACGGCCACATAGACCTTCATTCCTCTCCATTAAATTCAACTCGCCCTCTCCTCCCACTAGCATATTTGTCTTTCTACTTCAGTGCAGCATTAGATTTACATCAGAAAGTGATGGAGATTGAAATAAGGTGCTATTATTATCATCCAGACATCCAGAAACACTCTTTTCTCTCCTCCTCTTCATCTCCTCCTACTCTCTTCTCCCCATCTCCTCCTCTTCTCCCCATCTCCTCATCACCTTCTCCTCCCATCTCCTCCTCTTCTCCTCATCTCCTCCTCATCATCATCTTCTCCTTCCCATCTCCTCCTCTTCTCCCCATCTCATCATCTTCTCCTCCCCATCTCCTCCTCATCATCTCCTCCTTTTCTCTTCTCCCCATCTCCCCATCTCCTCCTCCTCATCATCTTCTCCTCCTCATCTCCTCATCTCATCCTCTTCTCCTCTCCATCTCCCCATCTCCTCCTCCTCATCATCTCCTCCTCGTCATCTCCTCCTCCTCTTATCTTCATCTTCTCCTATTATCTTCTCCCCCTCTTCCTTATCTTCTCCTCTCTCCTCCCTCTCCCTCTCCCCACATACATCTTATCCCTCCATCTCTCCCTCCCTCCCTCTCCTCCCTTATATCCTTCTCCCTCCTTTCTCCGTAATATTTGCAGACGGTGCAGGTTTTCCCAGCATGCGTGTCTTCTGTGTTAGCAATACCCTAACAACCAGGGTCTTAATGTGATCCATATTGCGCTGTAATATTCCACATCTCACAATAAACACTAGCAATCACATATTTACACCCAGCTTATTTTGCAATTCTGCAGAGGGCTTTGGTGGTGGGGCGGACGGCAGACACAGCTTTAGATGCTGATTAAGTCACTAGGCTAGATAACAAAAGTCACAAACTACAAGACACCCCTTCTCTTCACACAAACTTTCTCTTTGTGAGAGTGTCAGCAATAAGCTCCCTTGCTGAAAACACAAAGTAATGCATTCTTTTCAAGTGCTCTTTTGCCACGTGATTGCTTTGTCCCAAATTAGTGGGTTTCTACATCTTCCAAAAGGTGTGCATGCTTTGTCATCACAGTAACTTAAGGGCTGGCAATCTAACCCAAACACACACGCTCATACACACAAAGTCCCTTTGATTTGGTGTATTGCTCTGCTCTGTGTGTGCATCATAAAAACACAAGTGTAACAATTGAATAAGAAAAGGATCCAGCCATTATGATGCATGGAGGTCTTTGATCTGAATAAGGTCATAATTGGTATTTTGATGAGGGAATGTTCTGCTATCTGCAGGGTTCTGGAAGCACTTTGATTAAACTCTGTTTTGGTTAGGAACATTCTCATCTAAACTGCTCAGTGTTTTCTATTCTCACAATAGTTCAGTCAGGAAATAACAATGAACGAGTGTGTTCTTCTTCCTTTTTTCTTACTCTCTTTCTTTGGGTTACACGATCTCACTTTATTCCCTTCCCTGATTTAGTGCCACTGCAGCTCAACAGCTGATTGTGGGACACATAAGGCCTGTGTTTTGTATAAGTGTATTCTCTTCATGTGTCCTCTCCTCTCTCCTGATGTGAACCACAGAGGAGCTCCTGGAACAATGTAATAGATGAGTCACATGACCCAGAAGGAGGTCAGGGGTCATGCAGCCCCAGACTGTCAGTGGACCAGAGTCTGACAGGGAATAAACCTTGTCAACAAATTGTGTTATTGTTTTAATTCATGCAGCCTTATTCAATTTACAGGGAGATGATACCTTCACCTGGAAACAGAGGGACAAATGAATTAGCGAAAGATAGCAAAACGGGAGAGGCTACGGGCGGTGGTAGGCGGACGGACACCTCATCCCTCCATCTCTCTGTCTCCTCGGTAGAGGTGTAACTACATTAAAAGGGCCTATCATCTCCCAGGACAGTGCGTTGCGCTGCAGAGTTGGTCAGGCTTGTCTATAGTCTCACATCTTAATGTAATCAGGCTCTGTGTTGATTGAGTTGGACTGGGTGGCACGGATTCCTCCGTCCTTCCCTACCATGCACTGACTAACAATACTCAGAGTGAGAGGGGGGGAAAGATGAAGCTATTCACTCATCTTGATTCGTAAGATGTGAAACATAGCATAAAGTATTCATACAACTTTTAACTCTATCCTAAAGTCTATTTCTAATTTCCACTTTGCTACAGTATAATGAAAGCCATGTAAGATCACTCAACTTTCAATTTCCCCTTTCAGCGTTTTAAAAGATATTCGTTTCTTGATCTCAGCATGACCAAGAGCAATGTGCAATTTAGAGCTAGTTGACCGTGGTAAAATCTGGACAGGAATTTCACAGCATAATGTAAATCTTACCCTGACACAGAACAGATTCCCCAACCATAATCTAACCAAAAGAACACGATCAATAAAAACCCGGCCAAACTGAGCAATCAGGGGAGAAGGGCATTGGTCAGGGAGGTGACCAAGAACCCGATGGTCACTCTGACAGAGCTCTAGAGTTCCTCTGTGGAGATGGGAGAAACTTCCAGAAGGACAACCATCTCTGCAGCACTCCACCAATCAGGCCTTTATGGTAGAGTGGCCAGACAGAAGCCACTTCTCAGTAAAAGGCACATGATAGCTCGCTTGGAGTTTGCCAAAAGGCCCCCAAAGACTCTCAGACCATGAGAAACAAGATTCTTTGGTCTGATGAAACCAAGATTCAACTCTTTGGCCTGAATGTCAAGCGTCACGTCTGGAGGAAACCTGGCACCATCCCTACGGTGAAGCATGGTGGTGGGCAGCATCATGCTGTGGGGATGTTTTTTAGCAGCAGGGACTGGGAGACTAGTCAGGATCGAGGCAAAGATGAACGGAGCTAAGTACAGAGATCCTTGATGAAAACCTGCCTTTGAGTGCTCAGACCTCAGACTGGGGCGAAAGTTCACCTTGCAACAGGACAACAACCCTAAGCACACAGCCAAGACAACGCAGGAGTGGCTTCGGGACAAATCTCTGAATGTCCTCGAATATCCCAGCCAGAGCCCGGACTTGAACCCGATCTAACATCTCTGTAGAGACCTGAAAATAGCTGTGCAGCAACACTCCCCATCCAACCTGACAGAGTTTGAGAGGATCTACAGAGAAGAATGGGAGAAACTCCCCAAATACAGGTGTGCCAAGCTTGTAGCGTCGATTTAATAAAACATTTTAATAAGGCTGTAACGTAACAAAATGTGGAAAAAGTCAAAGGGGTCTGAATACTTTACAAATGCACTGTATGTATCAAAAGTAAATGTAATTGCTAAAATATACTTAAGTATCAAATGTAAAAGTATAAATAATTTCTAATTTCTTATATTAAGTAAACCAGACGGCACGATTTTCTTGTTTTTTTTTTCATTTACGGATATCCAGGGGCACAATCTAACACTCAGACATCATTTACAAATAAAGCATGTGTGTTTAGTGAGTCCTCCAGATCAGAGGCAGTAGGAATGACCAGGGATGTTCTCTGTTTAGTGAGTCCGCCAGATCAGAGGCAGTAGGAATGACCAGGGATGTTCTCTGTTTAGTGAGTCCGCCAGATCAGAGGCAGTAGGAATGACCAGGGATGTTCTCTGTTTAGTGAGTCCGCCAGATCAGAGGCAGTAGGAATGACCAGGGATGTTCTCTGTTTAGTGAGTCTGCCAGATCAGAGGCAGTAGGGATGACCAGGGATGTTCTCTGTTTAGTGAGTCCGCCAGATCAGAGGCAGTAGGGATGACCAGGGATGTTCTCTGTTTAGTGAGTCCGCCAGATCAGAGGCAGTAGGAATGACCAGGGATGTTCTCTGTTTAGTGAGTCTGCCAGATCAGAGGCAGTAGGAATGACCAGGGATGTTCTCTGTTTAGTGAGTCCGCCAGATCAGAGGCAGTAGGGATGACCAGGGATGTTCTCTGTTTAGTGAGTCTGCCAGATCAGAGGCAGTAGGGATGACCAGGGATGTTCTCTGTTTAGTGAGTCCGCCAGATCAGAGGCAGTAGGAATGACCAGGGATGTTCTCTGTTTAGTGAGTCTGCCAGATCAGAGGCAGTAGGGATGACCAGGGATGTTCTCTGTTTAGTGAGTCCGCCAGATCAGAGGCAGTAGGAATGACTAGGGATGTTCTCTGTTTAGTGAGTCCGCCAGATCAGAGGCAGTAGGAATGACCAGGGATGTTCTCTGTTTAGTGAGTCCGCCAGATCAGAGGCAGTAGGAATGACCAGGGATGTTCTCTGTTTAGTGAGTCCGCCAGATCAGAGGCAGTAGGGATGACCAGGGATGTTCTCTGTTTAGTGAGTCCGCCAGATCAGAGGCAGTAGGAATGACTAGGGATGTTCTCTGTTTAGTGAGTCCGCCAGATCAGAGGCAGTAGGAATGACTAGGGATGTTCAAATGCTAAGCATTGGAAATGTAACGAGTACTTTTGGGTGTCAGGGAAAATGTACGGAGTAAAAAGTAGATTATTTTCTTTAGGAATGTAGTGGAGTAAAAGTCAAAGTTAAATAAATAGTAAAGTACAGGTACTCCAAGAAACTACTACTATAAATGATTTTTTACTTAAGTACTTTACACCACTGAGCAGTCCTGTATTAGTGGAAACAACAGTCATTTCCTCATTAACTTACAGGTAGAGATGCTCCGTAGCTTGAAATTACCCACGAGCCTCCCTCTCCAGTTGGCAAACAAATGATCCGGGCAGCCGCAGTAAAAGGCAGATGATTAAAATAATAGGAGGGATTTAAATCTGCACCCACAGAACTATTCAGCAAAGGACTGCACAATTACTTCCTCTATTTCTCCCCCCTGTTCATTCCACCTCTCTGCTATTGTCCTCCCTCACTTCCCTGTGTCCATCTGTTCTCCTGGATCTAGAGGATGTGAAGAATAGATTTACCTCTAGTAATATCACGCAATCCAAGGAGCCTATTATTTGAATAGTTGCACATGTATGCGTGCGTGCGTGCGTGCGCATGCGTGTGTGTTGTGCGTGCGTGCGTGTGTGTGTGTTGTGCGTGCGTGCGTGCGTGTTGTGCTGTCCCTTAAGCGTATCTTGCAGGTCAACTACAGAGGTGAGTAGAGGTCTCCATTACCTCTGAGTTATAGTCACCATTTGCATGTCAAACTGCCGTTATGGAGGACTGGCCTCCTCGGTTCCACCACCAGCACAC